>NW_026860047.1:0-4948 GCF_026571515.1 Ruditapes philippinarum
AGTTATTTTAGTTCGATTGTGTAGGAAGCTATAAGCTTATAGACACACTCTCGAATCCGTTCCTGGAACCAACCAGTACTGAGCAATGAGTGTTAAGTTTCTTGCTCAAAGAAACAACGGCTTAGCCCTGTCTGGGTTTTGAACCCACGCAGCTAGCGATCCCTCGATTACTAGTCCGACGCGTTAACCACTCGGCCACGCCGCCACTCTTTTACATATTGATCTCTTCAATTGTTTAATCTTATTGAAGATAATAAGTAGATATTGGGAGCGCAAAAATTTGAAATTTTAAGTATTATTTCTAGTGTCAAATAATTTAAATATGCATTAAGTGTTTCTAATACTAAGATTCAGACACATTTCTTGCCCTCTAAGACCATTTAAAACTGAGGGCTGCTGTTCCTGAATTGCACTTCACTCCCTTTTCAAATACAAGGTCCATCAGTAATGAAATGTGTCACCTCATGACAGCAAATTGCATGTTGTAGCTATGGTAAAGCAGGAGACCTAAAAATCATTAATAGGGCAAAACACATTTTTTATTTTAGAGCAGTAACTCGGCTAAAAATCCTTCAACTTGAGTGAAGGGCTTCCAAAGTTGTTCAAATAATTTGATTCCATACAGAAATCTGGTTGCCATCATGGCAACCAAAAGGAATGAAAAGAATAATAAATAAAAACAAGAAACATGGCAATGCCATGAAACCAGGTTTTCAATTATCACCATTGTAGATAAATATGTTGTATTTGAAATACAAATACAAGCAACAAACAATGTAACTATGTGCAATGTAAAACATGAATAATGTAGGAGGAATTGCCACTGAAGAAGTGTTCACTATAATATTATGTATAAGGAAAAAAACAAAGGGCCATAATTAGGTCAAAAACTATCCAATCACAAAACCCCGACAATATGTGCCAGGGTGCTAGATGACAAAGCTTCTGTGAAAGTTTGAACAAAATCCGTTGAGAAATGTAGGACGAGTTCAGCACAGAAGAATTTGTTCACTATAATTATATTGATAATTCTGTATAATGAAAAACAAGTTACAAAGTAGACATGAAATAATATATCATATCTTTTTTAAATTACCTCCAAAGATGATATGACTGCCAAATCAAGTTAAAATCATGTAAACAGGATTTTCAATGTTAATGTCACTGTGACCTTGACCTTGGAGCCAGCCATGCGGAACATGCGTTCTGCACGTCATCTTGATGTGGTAAACATTTGTCTGAAGTTTCATCAAAATTCTTCAAAGGGTTGAAGAGTTACAGAGCGGACAGGATTTTCAATGTTAATGTCACTGTGACCTTGACCTTGGAGCCAGCCATGCGGAACATGCGTTCTGCACGTCATCTTGATGTGGTAAACATTTGTCTGAAGTTTCATCAAAATTCTTCAAAGGGTTGAAGAGTTACAGAGCGGACACAATTTCGTTTGACGCCCGAAGTTAAAATCATGTAAAACAGGATTTTCAATGTTAATGTCACTGTGACCTTGACCTTGGAGCCAGCCATGCGGAACATGCGTTCTGCACGTCATCTTGATGTGGTAAACATTTGTCTGAAGTTTCATCAAAATTCTTCAAAGGGTTGAAGAGTTACAGAGCGGACAGGATTTTCAATGTTAATGTCACTGTGACCTTGACCTTGGAGCCAGCCATGCGGAACATGCGTTCTGCACGTCATCTTGATGTGGTAAACATTTGTCTGAAGTTTCATCAAAATTCTTCAAAGGGTTGAAGAGTTACAGAGCGGACACAATTTCGTTTGACGCCCGAAGTTAAAATCATGTAAACAGGATTTTCAATGTTAATGTCACTGTGACCTTGACCTTGGAGCCAGCCATGCGGAACATGCGTTCTGCACGTCATCTTGATGTGGTAAACATTTGTCTGAAGTTTCATCAAAATTCTTCAAAGGGTTGAAGAGTTACAGAGCGGACAGGATTTTCAATGTTAATGTCACTGTGCCCTTGACCTTGGAGCCAGCCATGCGGAACATGCGTTCTGCACGTCATCTTGATGTGGTAAACATTTGTCTGAAGTTTCATCAAAATTCTTCAAAGGGTTGAAGAGTTACAGAGCGGACACAATTTCGTTTGATGCCCGAAGTTAAAATCATGTAAACAGGATTTTCAATGTTAATGTCACTGTGACCTTGACCTTGGAGCCAGCCATGCGGAACATGCGTTCTGCACGTCATCTTGATGTGGTAAACATTTGTCTGAAGTTTCATCCCAAATTTTACTTGAAGAGTTACAGAGAAATCATGTAAGTGCACGTATGTGGTATATGTAAACAAATATCAAATATCTACAATTTGTAATACCAGCTGCATTAAACACAAAAAGGCAATTTCTTATGACAGTTGCTGACTAAAAATAATATGGAAATAAATCTGTTCAGGATGTCTCAGAGCAAGGTATTTAAACTATCAAATGGGATGAAAACTGTGTTTTACAGTTGTGGGGATTTTTTTTAACATGGTATTTAACACTTTTATGATTGTTATTTGTTTTAATGTAAACTTACTCGTCTTTGTGATAACAATTGACTGTGAACAGGGTACTGACTCTAGATATACATCATCTACAGCTATATCACCACGGTAACCACCTGTTGTTGTTCCTTCTATCATCATCTTAAAATCAGTTTTACTGACGTAGTTAAGACTTGCTTGTTGCCATTTGTTTCCTTGAGTACCAGATTTCGTCCAGAGTAATGTCTGCTGTCCCCCTGATATACTGTAGATGTTTAATTTCCCTATAGATCCACCATACATATGATACCAGAAGGAAAAGCATCTGCCCTGAATTTAAAGTAAGAAAAAAGTTTCAATAAATAAACATGAAAACTTTTTATTCTGCTTTTAACAGGATCAACATCTTTATGTAAAAGATCCATACATTTTATCCCCACACTAACCAATGACATATACTCTTATGTTTATGTTCATTTTACATTTTTTTAAAATCACTTCATGACAAAAGTAAAACAATATTTTGGTAAGCCCCAAAATGTTTCCGTTTTCTATTCATTTATATTTGCCTAAAAATCTTTTAACATTATTCATCCATTTGATTTTATATGTAAAATAACCTTCAGGATATATTGAAGAGGTAAACAAGCATAAAACAAGAGCTGTCGGTAGGACAGCAACGCTGGACTATTCTAATGCTTGAAAGTAAAAAATAATGCTTGATACAGTTACCTACTCCTGTAAAATATTTGAACTATTACAAAAACTTGAACGTAAATTCTAAGTTGAAAAAAGGGCATAATTCTGTCAAAATGCTTGATAGAGTTACCTCCTCCTGTCTACAGGTTGGTGTCATGATGGTGAACAAGTGTGCAAAGTTTCAAAGCCATATGTCAATGGACTTTGAAAATATTTGAACTATTACAAAAACTTTAACGTAAATTCTAAGTCGAAAAAAGGGCATAATTCTGTCAAAATGCTTGATAGAGTTACCTCCTCCTGTCTACAGGTTGGTGTCATGATGGTGAACAAGTGTGCCAAGTTTCAAAGCCATATTTCAATGGACTTTGAAAATATTTGAACTATTACAAAAACTTTAACATAAATTCTAAGTCGAAAAAGGGGCATAATTCTGTCAAAATGCTTGATAGAGTTACCTCCTCCTGTCTACAGGTTGGTGTCATGATGGTGAACAAGTGTGCAAAGTTTCAAAGCCATATGTCAATGGACTTTGAAAATATTTGAACTATTACAAAAACTTTAACATAAGTGGTTACGCCGACGCGGACGCTCGGGTGACTACAATAGCTCTACTTATTCTTATCGAATAGTCAAGCTAAAAATATATATACAATGTAAATATGCATTTTTTACCTGTGGAGAAGTGCTAGGTATGATCTGAGTCATCAAATCAGCTTTGTCACCAGGTGTGTGTCGCCCAGACGCTTCTATATAAATGTATGATCCTGTCCCATACCCTGATTGACCAGCACTAGTATGGTCTCCTAGAGGACCGGTACCTTGGCTGGAGGTAGAGCCATTGATGCGTGACCAGTTAAACTGATCAGTGGTGCTTTGAATCCATTGGCAGTAATCTGAGTCAAAGTTACATGTGACTGTTCCAAGTGATGCTACAAGAAAAATAAAATTAAAATTAACACCATTTAACTTCAGACACAAATGTATTTTTCTTCAAGACTTGTCTAAAATGTATATATTTTCCCTGCAAAATTTATCTATAACACAGCCATTAGACTAGACACAAAAATTGGCAATTGCCTTTAACTTAAGGAAAAAAAAATCTAAATTTGGTTCAGCGATCAATCTTTATTATTAATTTATTAACAAAATAACTATAGAAAAAAGGTCATGTGCAGTTATTGAAGGAAAGGGTGATAATTGTAAGCTTACATTGACTTGGTTGAGAGTTATCTGGAAATTGTGTACATCAATAGCAATGTCTCCTCTATAACCCTTCCCTCTAATTCCTTCAAATATTATCTGAAACAAACACAGATTTGCCTTGTTAACCTATTGCAGCCTTTATGTATTCAATGTTTATGAAACTCTCATTACAGACTGATTAAATTATAAAGAAAGTTTTAAAAAAAAATACACCAGAATTTATAGAATAAATAACATCTCTGTTTTGTCTTTTTACATAAGAACACTGTTTGTTTGTAACTCATACTCTATAAACAAGTACTTTTCTATTTAGAAATAATGTAATATAACATTTTCCATAAGAAATAACCAAGCCTTAACCAATATTCTGCTGGAACAGAAAGTGAACTGTCCTTGCCACCAGTATAGAGCTAGGCCTGTCTGCACATTTGTGTTCTATACTGTAGGTAGTTTATGTTTTGTATTTTGATGTGGAAATTTCTTTAACTTTAAATGGACCACTCAAAATTCACAAAAGTCAATGATTAAGATAGCTAAGAGTGTTATTTCTAATGCA
>NW_026860048.1:0-76571 GCF_026571515.1 Ruditapes philippinarum
CTGCATTTCAAATTCAATGAGTTTAAACTATCTAAAATTTTCCTAAATGATATCTCTGATATTTTTCAGAGTTAGCCCCGGGAAAAAATTTTCCAAAGAGCCACCGCCGGGCGGGGAAACGTTTCGATTTTTTAATTTCTCAAAAGCAAACAAAGAAATTTTTTAAACCCAAAAACCTTAACGTTTTTTTTTTAAAAAAAATCGGTCGCCTTGAAAAAAATTTTTTTGTCTATATTTTTTGTAAATTAAAAAACAAAAATTAATATAAAATAAAAAATAGAAAACACGAAATTTCTAAAAAATAAAACATAAAATTCAAATAAATAAAAAACACGAAATTTCATAAATAGATACACGGGGAGTTACGGGGGTGGAGTTTTGGGGTGGGATCCCCGGGGGTTTTCAAAGGGGTAAAAAAAAACCCAAAGGGGGAAAAATTTCAAAAAATTAGGCAAGGCAATTTAGGTTTTTAAAATTCGGACACCTACTCAAAATGAGATCTATCTACCTACAAAGTTTTCATGTTGATACAGCTTATTAGTTTTAGAGTTTATGTCCCCGGACAAAGTTTTCAAAGTGTAAATAAACAAAGGGGGACTAATTCAAAAAAATTAGGCAAGGCAGAGGTAACGGTTCTTGTAACACTGGCACACCTACCTTAATGAGATTATCTACCTACAAAAGTTTCAATGTTGATACCTCATATAACTTTTAGAGGTTATGTCCCGGACAAAGTTTCAAAGTGTAAAAATAAACAAAGGGAAAAAATAATTCAAACCAATTAGGCAAAAGCAGAGTAAATGGTTCTTGTGTACACATTTTTTATTATATACACATAGGGAAAATCAAATGACCCCCTAGGGGGTTTTTTAAAAAAGAAGATATTTTTAAGTTTTTTTTCTATCGTTGCCATGTCAACCAAAGAGTTCGCATGGAATTAAAAAATTCTTTGAACAATTTTTAAAGGTGACCCAACCCAAAGGAACATTCCTGTGAATTGGATGAAATTGGCTTTCCAGCGGTTTATGAGGGAGATGTCATTTAAAGTAAAAGTTTACGGACGACGGACGCCGGAACGAAAAAACAAAGACCACCGCCCGGGACAAGTCCAAATTAAAAAAATAACAAAAGTTACAGCCAATAATAGCCAAAAACATGAAAAATTTCAATAATTTTGACCTTCAAAAAAGTCAAGGTCATTTAATTGAGTGAAGGTCAAGGTCCCTTTCGATTATTTTTTAAGGGTTATCCCTTGAAAGATTATTTTGTTCAAGTTTGAAAGAACAAAATCCAATTCAAAAATAACAAAGTTACAGCCAATAAACAGCATGAACAAGCAAAATTTTGGACTTTAAAAAACCTTGAAGGTCAAGGTCATTTATGGATGAAGGTCAAGGGTTAAGTGTGGTCTTACTGAAAGGTCTTGTCCCAAGGGTTGTTGTGGCCAAGTATGAAGACAATAACACCAAAAGAAATAAAAAAGTTATGATCCAGGTACAAGTTTGCGGGACGGATAAACGGCCCAAACGCCGACCAAGACTATAACCATAACCTCTACTTTTTTTTTTCAAAAAAAAAAAAAGTCTGAAGCTTAAAAACGATCAACAAAAGCTCAACCCGTCACTTTGTGACAAGGTGAGCTAAAAATCAAAGCGCTGAAATGTACTGATGGGGAGGCTATGACAGAATGTTTCAAGACTTAAATAGTTTTTCTTTTCTTTGGGCTTTAAAAATGTGCTTGTTAAATAAGAAAGATATGCACACCTTGCGCCATTTATCCGTTCAACCATCATCAATATATATGGTTTAATATGGTTTTGACTATTCATTTTGGGTTAATATTCCAGAACATTTCATTGAGGTCTACATTCGGATTGTTAATCATCAAATTTGAAAAACCTAAAAAACCATTCATAAATGACAATACCAGCAGGTTATGACGACTGTTCATTTATAATAATCATAATAACAATTTTACAAACTGACGGTTTCCTTATCAAAATATTCTAGGGACCTGTTCCATCATAAATACTTTATGTCATTTTAATATCATTGAAAATGATAATAACAACCCTGCAAGGTTAAGCAACATTTTAATTGAACATAAAAATTATACATATTTATTTGTACCGAATAATTGAGATCAATAAAGACACTGTTCCTTGGGTGATGAGTAATTAATATTCCTTCTCTACGGCACAGAAAGTTATCTTCTCCCCGAAGCAAATCTCGAAAATAAAAATACAACGTTTCAGGAAAAATTATTCCCATTTAATTACTCCGTCGCTGACTTTGACGGCTTCGGATAATATTTAAAGCTAAATAATTTCTTGGGAAAAAAAACATATCTGCAAAAAGCTTTTCAAAAATTTGAATCAAACCTAAGTGAAAATTGATCAGGAAGTTATATTTCCCTTCTTTTTACCGCCAACACTCAACCAACTTATGGGTAGTTAATCGATAGATTTTAAACCTCGCTAGCTTGAAAATATTTATACTGCGGAAAATCTGTTGTTAACAAGGTGTGCGGTTATTACGTAGGGTTTTTCCTTGTCGACCATTTTTCCCCGCAAATAGATGAGAACAATCGAAGCGTCAGTGCTATGAATGGTGTTAATAAATAGCGTGTTTTGGAGGTTTTTGTTGAAACTTCTCCAAATCCCCTCCAAGGATATGCACGTCGCGAGGAGAAGCCACACGCAGGTCAAAGGTCAAAGTCCCATCTCCCAAGCTACCAAGAAGTGAAATTGGTTGACCTGTCGTAACTTACTCTGGGAGGTTTGGCGCTAAATGAACGGGCCGTTTTTGTTGTCGTTCTAGTCAGGAAAAGTTGAAATGGCCTTTGACAGGTACTGACGTCTCCTTTAAACCAACTAACGAACCGAAAGAATGGGCTAACCAGGAAAATTCTGCTTCAAAAAAAGACTTCCCCGATGCTATAAATCCGGACAATATGGTTAAATTCCGGCGCCGAGAATAAATGAAAACTTAAAACACACAAACCTCTTGTTGGAAAAAAAAAAAAAAAAAAAAAAAAAAAAAAAAAAAAACAAAAAACAACAACATAAATTTTCCCCTGTAGTAATTTTTCAAAGTGTTGTAAAATGAAAACGAAATTCGGTTCCCATGCCGGCAAAATTATTTTTAGGAAAACACAAAGCATTTTAAGTTCTTTTTAAATTTGATTTATTCAAATAAAATTTAATAAATCACTTCCAAGCGCGCGCAAAATATCGTTTTTCAAATTAAAATTTTGTAAATACAAATGTATGTTGAAGAATTTCCCGATGCTCGACTGTAAAGTCATTCGGTAATATATATGCGTTTTTTTGTCTTGGTTTTTTTAAAAAGCTTCTTATTCTTTAAAATTTTTTATGTATCTGCACAATCTGTTAATTGAAAATTTTATTACACAACTATCAATCACGATTCGTTGCCCTAGCAAATTGAAATAAACTTTCTAATTAACACAATACGGGCGGGGGGGGGGGGTTGGGGTTCCCCCCCAAAATTCCCAATATTGATTGAAGACTGATTCTTTGGCGTGCCTTTCTCCTGAAATAACTATTTCCTTGTTAAAAACATATTTTTGACCACATAATTTCTGTCATTTCCCTGTTCACTTTAACTTCCGATTTTTGTTGTACCGAAACACATGTTTTCTATTTGTGATTTCTATTCGAATTCATTTTCAGTTTAATGGGATTCACCCACCGGGTAAACGACTACTAGGTATTTGTTTCATGTTTTTTAAACCCCAAAATATTTGAAAATGTTTCTATTGGGATTAAAAATGAGCGTAGATAACTAAAAAACTTGGTTGTATTAAATCCCTGACCTGTTAATTCTAATTTATGAGAAATTAGTGGATATATTAAGACATTCAATACCCAAAATATTCCTTAAAAAAGAGCACAAATGTTTAAAATTTATCCCTTTAACGAAATAAAAGATTCAAGTAGGGATCTGTCAAATTGGCCAGACATATTTTTTAAAAGATAACTTTATGTTAAAAGTTTGATTAATGAATTATGTAAGATGAAAAATATAAGTAAGTTTTTTTTTATTTTGCTAATATTAAATGTAAATCTTGTTGTGAAATTTTGTCGGAGGGTCCTTACGGATTTTGTAGTTAAATAGTTTTTTTTTCTCGGCGATACATGGTTTAAGAATATAATGTTTTCAAACTATATGTTCATCACCATTAGTGAATTTTTAGTTAAATGTATGCAAAATATTTACTAACAGCTATATGATATAGCGGGTTATGAGCGTTTTCCGCGTACAGCCTCAAAGATGTGCATAATCTCCAGACTGTCATCTACCCATATACCCATATTTCAAGTTTCATGAAAATATTTTCAGTACCTTTTGCCTTATCACTGGATCCAGTTTATGTGTTAAAATTTTGCCATATTTTCAGTCTATTTATTGCCACAGTAACCAGAATTTTAAACACAGGGACTTGAAGAAAAGAACAAGAGGGCCATGATGGCCCTGAGGTCGCTAACCTGTATAAAGGCAGCCGGAGCGGGGCCAGTTTAAACCCCAGGGCTTTTATTTAAACAAACTTGGAAGACACCCATTAGAAGATGTTTCACGATGTTAAGTTTTTACTACACACATATAATGAAAAACAACAATCTACCCCCCTGCTTCCGCCCCCCCCCCCTTGGCAGGGCCAATTTTAACCCAAGGGCTTTTATTTGAACAAACTTGGTAGACACCCATAAGAAGATGTTTCATGCTAAACATCTCAGCTCTAAGCTCATTTTTTAAGTTTTTACTATACACATATAGTTAAAACCAATGACACCCCTGGGGCGGGGCCAATTTTGACCCCAGGGCTTTTTTTTTAACAAACTTTGTAGACAATTACTAGAAGATGTTTCATGCTTAATATCTAAACTCCAGCTATTTGGGTTTTTTCAAAGAAGATTTTTCAGTTTTTGCTATACAAATATAAGGAAAATCAATAACACCTGGGGCGGGGCCAATTTTGACTCCAAGGCTTTTATTTGAACAAACTTTGTAGACACTCACTAGAAGATGTTTCATGCTTAATATCTTAACTCCAGCTATTTGGGTTTTTTCAAAGAAGATTTTTTTAAGTGTTTGCTATATACATAGAAGGAAAATCAAAGACCCCCGGGGCGGGGCCAATTTTGACCCCAGGGATTTTATTTGAACAAACTTGGTAGACACCAATTAGAACATGTTTCATGCTAAATATCTTAGCTCTAGCTCTTTGAGTTCTTTAAAAGAAGATTTTTTTAAGTTTTTACTATATGCATATAGGGAAAATCAATGACCCCCTGGGGCGGGGCCAATTTTGACCCCAGGGCTTTTATTTGAACAAACTTGGAAGACACCCATTAGAAGATGTTTCACGATGTTAAGTTTTTACTACACACATATAATGAAAAACAACAATCTACCCCCCTGCTTCCGCCCCCCCCCCCTTGGCAGGGCCAATTTCAACCCAAGGGCTTTTATTTGAACAAACTTGGTAGACACCCATAAGAAGATGTTTCATTCTAAACATCTAAGCTCTAGCTCATTTTTTAAGTTTTTACTATACACATATAGTTAAAACCAATGACACCCCTGGGGCGGGGCCAATTTTGACCCCAGGGCTTTTATTTGAACAAACTTTGTAGACAATTACTAGAAGATGTTTCATGCTTAATATCTAAACTCTAGCTATTTGGGTTTTTTCAAAGAAAATTTTTCAGTTTTTGCTATACAAATATAAGGAAAATCAATAACACCTTGGGCGGGGCCAATTTTGACTCCAAGGCTTTTATTTGAACAAACTTTGTAGACACTCACTAGAAGATGTTTCATGCTTAATATCTAAACTCCAGTTATTTGGGTTTTTTCAAAGAAGATTTTTTTAAGTTTTTGCTATATACATAGAAGGAAAATCAAAGACCCCCGGGGTGGGGCCAATTTTGACCCCAGGGCTTTTTTTTGAACAAACTTGGTAGACACCAATTAGAACATGTTTCATGCTAAATATCTTAGCTCTAGCTCTTTGAGTTCTTTAAAAGAAGATTTTTTAAGTTTTTGCTATATAAATAGAAGGAAAATCAATGACCCCCGGGGCTGGGCCAATTTTGACCCCAGGGCTTTTATTTGAACAAACTTTGTAGACACTCATTAGAAGATGTTTCATGCTTAATATCTAAACTCTAGCTATTTGGGTTTTTTTCAAAGAATATTAAGTATTTACTTTATGCATATAGGGAAAATCAATGACCCCCTGGGGCGGGGCCAATTTTGACCCCAGGGCTTTTATTTGAACAAACTTGGTAGACACTCATTAGAACATGTTTCATGCTAAATATCTTAGCTCTAGCTCTTTGGGTTCTTTAAAAGAAGGTTTTTTAAGTTTTTACTATATGCATATAAGGAAAATCAAAGACCCCCTGGGGCAGGGCCAATTTTGACCCCAGGGCTTTTATTTGAACAAACTTGGTAGACACTCCCTAGAAGATGTTTCATGCTAAATATCTTAGCTCTAGCTCTTTGGGTTCTGTAAAAGAAGATATTTTAAGTTTTTACTATATACATATAGGGAAAATCAAAGACCCCCTGGGGCCAGGCCAATTTTGACCCCAGGGCTTTTATTTGAACAAACTTGGTAGACACTCATTAGAAGATGTTTCATGCCAAATATCTATGCTCTAGCTCTTGGGGTTTTTTAAGAGAAGATATTTAAAGTTTTTTCTTTCGGTTGCCATAGCAACAAGAGTTCTGCATGGAATTAAATTCTTTGAACAATTTTTAAAGGTGACCACCAAAGGAACATTCCTGTGAAGTTTGGATGAAATTGGCTTAGTGGTTTATGAGGAGATGTCATTTAAAGTAAAAGTTTTCGGACGGATGGACGGACGAAAAGCGATCACAAAAGCTCACCCTGTCACTTTGTGACAGGTGAGCTAAAAAGACGTGCATAATCTCCATACAGCCATTAATCCATATATCAAGTTTCATAAAAATATTTTCAGTCCTTTTTGCATTATCGCGGGACCAAGTAACTAAGTAAAATTTTGAATTTTTTGTAGAGGACCACACGATGATGCTATGTACATTACAAATATCTTAGCTCTAGGCATTATAGTTTCTCTGGAGAAGTCCTATACTAGTTTTACTGTACAAGTCTATATTAATTATATTATATTATATGGTATTTGCTTAAAATCACTTGTCTGTAATTCATGTTTATACCTTTTTAAATGATTTCAGTCAAATACTGTATAAGTGGTTAATTTTGTAACATGGAAATATTTGCAATTTTTACTAATTGAAATTATTCGCAAATAATGCAAATATTATTTCTTTTCAGGCAAACTTTCTTCTATAATTTGAAAGCACGTTTTCATATGTTATTCATTACATGAATAAGTTTTGACTGTTCAGGTACTGAGATTAAATTGTTTGTTTGTTTAAAAGTTGGGTCTTAACAAATCACAAATATTTTAATGAAACAATATATGTGTTAATAACACAATAGTGAAATTAACAAGGCAGACAAAAGACCTCCCGTAACAAAAATATATATGTACGAGTATGTTAAATACCTTTTTTTTTTCAATGCACTCAACATATTAAAATTGCAACATATATATTTGTTGTTATTTTCAATTGGCCTAAGTTTGTGTATGAGCTTGAACCACCTTTCATTCAAAATATACCTTTCTAAAATGTTTACTGAGGGAACTTTTTACACGAATGTTGTTAAAAACAGTCACTTTTAAAAGTAAATGACTCGTTACAAGGCACATTATAAATGTCTTGGACTTTTAATTTTAGTTAATTTAAACGTCTTTTCAGTGAATAAATATGCACATATAGATTTTAGCACTTTGTTAGCCGGGTCAAACATCAGATATGATACAGGAGTCTAAAAAGAAAAGAATATGTTGTTAATTCATTGCCTTTATTCTTTCTCATTAAAACATGGCAGAGACTGCCATTGCATAACAACATAAATGTGGCATAATAACATTTAACTTATTGTTCACAACTAAAAAATAACAATGTTTCAACTTTACTCATGTCTAGGGGTACATGCAAAGAGTATTAAAATATAAATCATTATCATGATAATACTGAAATGTAAAATGTTTGGAATGAATAATAATAACCTGATTAACAACACAACCTTAATTATTTATATATCTGATTGAAATAAGAACATATTAAACTGATGATTACTAAACTGCTACTATAGATACTTAACTTGAGAGTTCACTATTATGCATAAAACAATAACAACCTAAATCATTGGCACAAATGATAATACTGACAATTAATTTATTTGGCACTTATAACTGTATATAATTAACAAAAGATGAAAGATAATAATGAATTATTATATGTTCAGCTCTACAAATAGCATATAAACAATGTTCAAAACAATGTTTTATATGTTGACTTTATGTCGGTTTATTTAACAATGTTCAAAAGACAAAACAATATGTTATATGTTCGACTTTAAGTCTTAAGCCTTTGGGTTCATTTTACAAAGCTCTTTCCAAATACAAATGTATGGCATAATACATGCTTTTCTAAATAATTGTCTAAACAATTATTAAACTGTATTTTACTTATAAAAAGTTCATAATTATCATGTAAAATGCGTATTAACAATAAACAGTAAAAATATGATGATATAAAAGTTGAATCTCAAAATACGTATGCAAAATGTTTATCCTCGAAAACATATGACTGTAAACTTTAAACATGTTTGCCAACTAAACAATGCAGTGTCAGGGATAACAGTTATGATAAACGAAAAATACAATGAATAAACCTATCGAGGAAAGTCTTTTTCTTTCTCTTACTTGTAAATACTTACCTTAAAAAGAAAAGAATATGTTGTTAATTCATTGCCATTATTCTTTCTCATTAAAACATGGCGGAGACTGCGCCAAATTACCGCGAAGAAAAACACCGCAAAGAACGCTCAACATTTTTTTATAGGGGTGCCTTAATCCTTAAGCTATATTTTAAGGGGTGCCTTAATCACCCTCACAACTTATTATTCAGATCCCTGTCAGGAATGTGCTCAAGCTCATACAAACACCCTTATACCAATGGAAAACAAAAATATTTATGATTACAATTTTAATATGTTGAGTGCATTGAAAAAAAACCCAATAAACTATTCAACGTACATATATGTATTTGCTGTACATATATGTATTTGCTGGGGGAGGGCTTTTGTCTGCCCTGTTATTTTCATGGGAGGGCTTTTGTCTGCCCAGTAATTTTTACGGGAGAGCTTTTGTCTGCCCTGTCATTTTCACAGGAGGGCTTTTGTCCCCCTTGTCATTTTTGGACAGGAGGGCTTTTGTCCTACATTCTATGAGTCCACACCTCCTTTCTTGATAACTTTATGTAGGGTATTGAGGCACGCTATTTTTCATGTGGAATTCACAATATGGAAACAAAAACACATTTTTTTGTAAAATGTCACAAAATACAAAGTCGTCATTTCTTCTTCAACTCAACTTTTATTCTTAAATTTTACAATAAAACAATTTACAATTACAAAGTACAAGTGCTCTAAATATATATCAAGGGAGAGCACTGACAGAAAATTTTACAGGTCTGCAAGAGTGCTCAAACCTGCAGAACAACATGTAGTATAATCCTGTAATTTTCTTTTATCAGTCTTTTTCTTCTTCATATTTGTAAACCTACTTTCTCTTTTTGATGCTTCAATTTCAACACTTTTTTTCTTCTAAGTCAGGTTTGCATGCTTATTTATCCATATTTGAATCTTTTTCTCTCATTTAGATATTTTTTAACAAACTTTTAGATCCTGACTCATTAGATATTCTCTGAAGTCAAGCACTTGTGTGTACATCTTGTGTTACTTTTAAAGGACCTATAATGTATGCAATAAATATTCATTCTGTGTCAGTTAAAGACCAACCTTGCAATGTTTACTAATTTTCATACACAGAGTCTATAGCTCACATACCTTCCTGCAGTCTCACTAGGTCTAATAATCTTAACAACCTGAAAAGGTAACACAGGAAATTATAGTATGCATATACATATTTCAGGTTTCTTTCATTTAAAGAGATACTATGCCAGTATTTGGAAATTTAAAGCACCACTTAGTTGTAATCAAGACATCCTTACCAATGGAAAATAAAAAAATTATGAACTTATTATTCACCTGTAAAATTTCTGCCTTATGGGAGCAACCAAAAAACCACCATATTCACTTTAAAAGGCAAGGTAATAACATGGCTTAATATAGGCTCATATATAGCTTTAGGGAGGCCAAGATTATAAACAAATGGACAAGCTTATTTTACTAAAAAATTGACCACAAAGGGACCATAATTTTGTCCCCCCCCAAAAAATTCAATTGTAAAATAAAGATACTATGCACAACTAGGCATGGTGACAAACAATCCTGCTAAGTTTCAATGAAAGCCCCCAAGCAGTTTTGGAGATGAAGCGCGGACAACCTTATTTTACTCAGAAATTGCCTGACTGTAATGCTGCCCAAAAAATCTAACATCGGCCAATATCGTAGCAAATTGGTTATTTCCGGAACATTATTTTTTTCAAAATCTTGGGAACAGAAACAGTAGCCCCTAGAGTGGTAACAAGGTTTTTCAATATTTCGGATGTGTAAACTAGTTTTTTCCCCAAAAGTGATCCATATTTTAACTTGAAAACAACCTTTTCGACCAGTTTCCAGGATATTTGGGCCTAAACAGTAGCCCCTAGAGTTTACAAATATCTATTTTTAGCTCCTGTAACATACATGTAGTTATTCATTCAATTTGACCCGAGCAATTACTTTGACAAACATCCTGACCAAGTTTGGTAACAATTAAGGCAAAATGTGACCATTAGAGTGTTAATGAACTAAATGTTGACAGATGACAGACAACATACGAGGGTGTATCAATAAATTGGTATACTAATTCAATAGCGTCATAACTTCTGGTCCGTTTAAAATGAAACTTTAAATGCTATGAAAACAGGTTATTTCAAATTGAATTGTACTATGTACACAACTTTGACATCATCACTTATGACGTCATAAACCGTAAATGACGTCATGTTACAGGCGTCCGTTTGAAAATGGTGTCACACAGCTTCAACGAACAGCACATGGTTATAAAGTTTTATACAAAACACGGAAAGTCTTTTTCCAATATTCGTGAAGATTTAAAAAAAAGTTTATGGAAAGGCTGCTCTGTCAAAAGGTGCCATTTCAAAGTGGATTAAGCGGTTTAAAGACGGTAGAGAGGCAACTGAAGACGACATTTGTGCAGGTAGACCAGTGACTGTAATAGATGAAGAAACAGTGGCTGCCATTCAGGAGCACATACTCTGAGATAGACGAGGAAGTGTGGAGCACATAGCAGATAAGTTCTCTATTTCATATGGTACAGCTCAGGGCATTATGACTGATAGATTAGGAATGCGCCACGTTTCAGCAAGATGGGTGCCTCGTTTGTTGACGTCGGAGCAGATGGGGGTAAGGGTGAAAATGTGTCAGCAGTACGACAGGAGGTATCGTGAAGAAGGCGATTACTTTCTAAATCGAGTGATAACATGTGATGAAACGTGGATTCACTTTTTTGAACCGGAAAGCAAACGTCAGAGTTCTGTCTGAAAGCATCCTTCCTCGCCTTCCCCTACAAAAGCGATAATTTCCAAGTCAGCCGGGAAGGTTATGGCCATTATATTCTGTGATACATACGGTGTAGTGCTAAACCACTTTGTTCCTCCGAAAACGACAGTCACTAGGAACTATTATGCAACATTACTTAGAACGGAACTCATGGCCGCAATAAGGAGAAAGAGCCCACATCTACTTAGGTCCGGATTCATATTACATCAGAAGAACGCGCCGAGCCATTCAAGCCACATTGTCATGGATACACTAGAAAAACTTGACGTGGAACTGTTATCGCACCCACCCTACAGCCGGACCTAGCAATTTGTGACTTCTGGCTGTTTCCAACTTTAAACTAGAAATGTGTCCATAGGACACGGGTGCCCCCACCGCGCCACTGTTCAGTCAATCTTTTTACTAAGTCAAGGGAAATAACTCTACAAATACTGGATAAATCCACAAGCGAAACCCCAGGTGCAAATCTAAATATGCTGAGCAACCTGCCCATTAGGTTTAATGACTATGTCAAATCCTTTTTGAGTAGCATGCGACACAAGTTGAAAATTGCAAAAAATTTCTAAGTGAAGGGCAATAACTCTAAAAATACTAAATAAATCCAGACAAAAATACCTGGTGCACAACTGCACATGCTGATCAATATTCCTGTAAAGTTACATGACTCTAGGTCAAATACTTTTTGAGTTACATGCGACACAATTTGAAAATTGCAAAATTTTATTAAGTCAAGAGCAATAACTCTGAAAAAACTAAAAATATCCAGAAGAAAATACCCAGGTGCACAACTACACATAATGATCAACATTCCTGTAAAGTTTCATGACTCTAGGTCAAATACTTTTTGAGTTACGTGCGACACAAGTTGAAAATTGCAAAATTTTACTAAGTCAAGGGCAATAACTCTGAAAATACTAAAAATATCCAGACGAAAATACCCAGGTGCACAACTACACATGCTGATCAACATTCCTGTAAAGTTTCATGACTCTAGGTCAAATACTTTTTGAGTTACATGCGACACAAGTTGAAAATTGCAAAATTTACTAAGTCAAGGGCAATAACTCTTAAAATACTAAAAATATCCAGACGAAAATACCCAGGTGCACAACTACACATGCTGATCAACATTCATGTAAAGTTTCATGACTCTAGGTCAAATACTTTTTGAGTTACATGCGACACAAGTTGAAAATTGCAAAATTTTACTAAGTCAAGGGCAATAACTCTGAAAATACTAAAAATATCCAGACGAAAATACCCAGGTGCACAACTACACATGCTGATCAACATTCCTGTAAAGTTTCATGACTCTAGGTCAAATACTTTTTGAGTTACGTGCGACACAAAAGTGAACGGACGGACGGATGGACGGACGGAAGGACGGACTGACGGACGGACAAGGGTAAATCTAAATGCCCGCCACTATCGTGGGGGCACAAAAACAGTCTTTGTGGTACAAAATTTGAGTCAAGAGAGGAACTGAGGTGTGCCATGGACAGATAGCTGCGGAAGATGTCACGTGACAGGCTACAACACATGTTCTAGTCATGGGTCGAGAGATGGGACAAGTGCAAATCGTGCATGGGACATTACTTTGAGAAGGAGTAATCATTTTAGGTACTTGAATTAAATCATTTATTGAATTAGTTTACGAATTTTTTGATGAACCCTCGTACATTCCTCGATCCTAAAAGTTAACCAAGAGCCAGCTCAAGTGTGCTTACAAGAACTGTTGGTAGGACAGCACGCTCGACTATTGTAAGTTATATGATATTAAAAGAGTCTTGATAATGTAAAATTTTCTAAGTTTTCAAAGTCGAAGATCCAAAACATTTTTCAAATCCATGCTACAGTGAGAGGCCTTGGAGAGTGACCTATTATGCTCTCAAACAAGTGTATGAAGTTTCAACTCGTTTCACAGCCAGATGTCAAAGGATTTTGAACATATTTAATGTTGTACGCAAGCTTTTATGTTAATTCAAGTCAAACAAGAATTTGTAACAGAGTTACCAACGTCCCCCGCCTCAGGGAAGTTTTATATGAAGCATAAAATTGTGCTATTTCAAAAGATTGAGGTATGGATCTCAGGACTTTCAGTCCAAAATTATGATCAATGCTAGATCTGCAAATGCAACAATAAATTTATTAAAGAAATAAAATGAAACACGGAATTTAAAAATCTATAATGATAATCTTTGACCTCTAAGTGTGACCTTGACCTTTGAGGTAGGGTCTGCAGGTGTTGTGCATGACATATCATCTTATAATTGTAACTATTTGTGCCAAGTATTTTCAAAATCCCTTGAACTATGAAGAAGTTATAGATCGGACACAAAATATACCCTATAAAAGACTATGTTAATCTTTGACCTCTAAGTGTGACCTTGGAGGTAGGGACCCATGTTTTGCGCCTGACATATCGTCATATTATTGTGATTATTTGTACCAAGTATTTTTAAAATCCCTTGATCTATGAAGAAGTTATGAACGGGACACAAAATATACCATATAACAGACTCTGTTAACCTTTGACCTCTAAGTGTGACCTTGACCTTGTAGGTAGGGGTGCAGGTGCTGTACTTGACATATTGTCTTATTATTTTGACTATTTGTGCCAAGTTATTTCAAAATCCCTTGAACTATGACGAAGTTCTAGATCAGACACAAAATATACCCTATAACAGACTATGTTAATTTTTGACCTCTAAGTGTGACCTTGACCTTTGAGGTAGGGCTGCAAGTGTTGAGCATGACACATCGTCTTATAATAGTGACTATTTGTGCCAAGTATTTTCAAAATCTTTTGATCTATGAAAAAGTTATGGACCGGACACAAAATACATGTACAGCCAATAACAGACTATGTTAATCTTTGACCTCCAAGTGTGACCTTGACCTAGGAGTTAGATGACCAGTTGTGGCACATGACACATCGTCTCATTATTGTGAACAATTGTGGCAAGTATTTACAAAATCCCTTCATAATTTAGAAAGTTATGGACCGGACACAACATATACCCTCAAATAGACAATGTTGACCTTGAATGAGCAAGTGAGACCTTGACCCTGGTAGGGGTCTGGTTGTTGCGCATGAAACATTGTCTTATTATAACTAACATTTGTACCAAGTTATTTCAAATTCCTTTGATAAATGACAAAGTTATGGACCGGACACGAAAATGTGACGGAGGGAAAGACGGAAGGACGGACAGACCGACGGAGCCTATTTCTATATCCCCCTTTTTTCTTTGAAAAGGCGGGGGACAAAAAGGGGGCATAATTCTGTCAAATTCTTTCATATAGTTACCTCCTCCTGTCTACATGTTGGGGCATAATGGTGAACAAGTGTGCAACGTTCTAAAGCCATATGTCAATGGACATAAAATATATGTGTTGGTATGCAAACTTTAACATAAGTGGTTACCCCAATGCTGATGCCAATGGTAAGGTGACTTCGAATAGTTGAGCTAAAAATCATAAAAATATTACAAGCAAGCATCTACCTGTCCTCTTTTCAATCCAAAATATCTGGCTACAGGATCACCTTGCTGTATTCTAGGTAGTTGAGATTCCTTTAGTTTACTGTCATAAAGTTAAGGCCATGAACTGTTGCTTAAATTACAATATTTGTTTTTGTTAATGAAACATATTTTAGCAAAATGGATTACTTTGAACATATGTATAAAATTTCAACATTGATAAATCACATTTTCACTCTGCTTCCTGCACCAACCAGTGGTCTTCCTGCACTACAACCTGCTTACCTGAGGAAGCATTGTCAACTAGAAATGTGTCCATAGGACACGGGTGCCCCCACACTCCACCAATTTGTCAATCTTATGTCTCTAGGTCAAATTTTTTTTTTGGCTACATGTGCCCAAGTTGAAGACTAAAAATCTTTTATTAAGTAAAGGGCAAATACTACAAATACTGAACAAATCCACAAGAAAACCCCAAGGTGCATAAGTACACATGCTGATCAACATTCTTGGCCTACAGGTCATAAAATTTTTGAGTTACGTGCAACACAAGTTAAATATTGTGAATTTTTACTAAGTCAAGGGCAATAACTCTAAAAATATCCACAGGAAAATACCCAGGTGCACGACTACACATGCTGAGCAACATTCCTGTAAGGTTTTATGACTCTAGGTCAAACACTTTTTTAGTTACATGCGACACAAGTTGAAAATTGCAAATTTTTACAAATTCAAGGGCAATAACTCTCAAAATACTAAATATATCCGCACAAAAATACCCAGGTGCACAACTACGCATGCTGATCAACATTCCTGTAAGGTTTCATGACTCTAGGTCAAATACTTTTTTAGTTACGTGCGACACAAGTTGAAAATTGGAAATTTTTTACTAAGTCAAGGGCAACAACTCTAAAAACACTAATAATATCCACATTAAAATACCCAGGTGAACAACTACACATGCTGAGCAACATTTTTGTAAGGTTTCATGACTCTAGGTCAAATACTTTTTTAGTTATGTGCGACACAAGTTGAAAATTGGAAATTTTTTACTAAGTCAAGGGCAACAACTCTAAAAACACTAATAATATTCACATGAAAATACCCAGGTGAACAACTACACATGCTGAGCAACATTTTTGTAAGGTTTTATGACTCTAGGTCAAATACTTTTTTAGTTAGGTGCAACACAAGTGGAAAATTTTTACTAATTCAAGGGCAATAACTCTAAAAATACTAAATATATCCACACAAAAATACTCAGGTGCACAACTACACATGCTGATCAACATTCCTGTAAGGTTTCATGACTCTAGGTCAAACACTTACTTAGTTACCTGCGACACAAGTTGAAAATTGGAAATTTTTACTAATTCAAGGGCAATAACTCTAAAAATACTAAATATATCCACACAAAAATGGTCAGGTGCACAACTACACATGCTGATCAACATTCCTGTAAGGTTTCATGACTCTAGGTCAAACACTTACTTAGTTACCTGCGACACAAGTTGAAAATTGGAAATTTTTACTAATTCAAGGGCTATAACTCTCAAAATACTAAATATATCCACACAAAAATACGAAGGTGTACAACTACACATGCTGATCAACAGTCCATAAATGTTTCATGACTCTAGGTCAAATTTTTTAGTTATGTGCGACGAAAGTTGAAAAATGGCAAATTTTTAATAAGTCAAGGGCAATAACTCTAAAAATACTAAATATATCCACATGAAGATACCAAGGTGCACAACTTCACTTGGTGATCAACATTTCTGTAAGGTTTCATGACACTAGGTCAATTACTTTTTGAGCTACATGCGACACAAAAAGGGAACTGACGGACGAACAAGGGAAAATGTAAATGCCCCCCCCCCCCCCACTATAGTGGGGGCACAAAAATCCTCAATCATTGGCCAGAGAGTTATACTAAACAGAAGTCTTTTATTCTGTAAATCTACTCACTATATCTACTTATAGACATGTATACCACTTCAATAGTAAAGGATATGAAACTCCTGATTACTATTTTTCAAAACAAACTATCAGAGGTGAAAAGTTAATAGTTGTTTCATTAAATTGGTTTTTGGTACAAATACTTACAAATACCAATCGGTTTTAATACAGGTCTTCTCCCAAACTAGATAGTTTTCTCACACCATTTAACCTTCCAAAGCTAGATGGTTTTCCAACACTATTTAAACTCTTCCAAGCTATATAGTTTTTGGACACCATTTAAACTTTCCCAAGCTAGATTTTCTGATACTTAACTTAAACTCTCACTAGACAACACAGATTTCCAATACATTTTAAATATCTTAAGCTACATAGTTTTCTGACACTACTTAAACTCTCCAAAGCTAGTTTTCCAAAACTGAACTCTCCCAACCTAGATAGTTTTCCAACACTATACAATGTAGCTAGATAGTTTCTGACACTTTTTAAACTCGCTCAGGCTAGATAGTTTCCTGACACTATTTAAAGACGTTTTCGGTAGTTTTCTGTGCGCATCGTTATGCGCATCCAAGAAAGATAATCACGGATAATTACTCTTCAAATGAAGGTAAAGTTGAATAGTATTCGGATAAGTGTTTAAATTTCAGCTATAAGCAAATAATGAGTAAATAATACAGAATAGATATTTCTAAATGTTCAAAAGGAGATTGGTTCAAAAATTGATATATTTTAAAAGTGTTGAATCAAAAAACAAAATTAATATCCAAGAAATGTTCAGAATTTCATTATTTTCTTTCTAAATTTCTGAATACTTGCTTACTGTTCGGGTATGTTAGTCGAGTGAAAAAAATAATATGGCCCTAGATATGTTTAAAAAAAAAATATTCAGTATCATTTACTTAATATAACATCAAAAGAAAAAGAAATTCTTATTACAACATGTTTTATATTTGACAATACATTTAGTATAACAATGATATTTCTTAAGAAAGCGTGGTAATTTTGACAGTTGGCATATGCGGTAACCATGGAAACTGCCCGTTTACAAAAAACTAACACTTCAACATATATATTTTATTTCTATTTTTGAATCCACAATCAAATGTTACTTGATATATCAATAATGTAGAAAATTCTATAAAAGAAATTTCTTGATAGCTTTAATTTTTTACAGAAAATTTTCATGTTTATTTTATCTCATTTTTTGTTTAGTTAAAAAGCATGAAAACTCATTTTTTAAAGAAATATGTCCAAATTATCGTTTGTTTTTATACAGAACCCTAAGATAAAGCAAGCTTTGTATAAAATTATGTTTATTGTGAGTGTAATAAGCTATTTTATACATTATTATAATACAGTTTGGATATTTTGACAATTTTGAGATATACGGTTACCATGGAAACTGCCATTTTTCAAAAAATCCAACACGCCAACATGTATTTTTCTTTTTCTTTTTGAATTTGTCATTAAATTTTACACAATATATAAAAAAATTAGAAAATTCTATGAAACACCTTTTTCAATATCTCTAACTATTCTGAGAATTCATGTTCATTTTTCTCATTTTTTGTTCGGTTAAGGAACATGGAAAACTCATTTTTTAAAAAAATATGTTCAGATTATCATTTGTTTCATACAGAATCATTAGATAAGGTTATCTTTGCATAAAACAATGCTCGTTGTGTGTTTTAAGCTATCTTATACATTTTCTATTCGTTATAACACAGTTAGGCTATTTTGACAGTTTTTAGATATACGGTTACCATGGAAACTGCCATTTTACAAGAAATCCAACACGTCAACATATATTTTTCTTTTTCTTTTTAAATTCGTCATTAAATTTTACTCATCATACAAAAAATTTAGAAAATTCTATGAAAGGATTATTTTTTCATAAAACTGTAGAAAATGTCTTTAAACTATTCTAAGCTAATGAACTTTCAGGCACTATTTAATTATCCCAAGCTAGAAACTTTTCTAACACTATATGAACTCTCATAAGCTAAATAGTTTTCAGACACTACTTAAACTCTCCCAAGCTGGTATTATTTAAACTCGGTTTAAACATATTTATTTAGGCTTGATTGCGAAACAAGTTCTTGCAACTTATATTAATCACTTTCGAGTTCGCTTCCTGGAACCAACCAGTACTTGTGTCATATGAAGAAACATGGTCATGAACTCGAACCCATGATCTCTGGGTTGAGAGGCAGACACCTTAACCACTAGGCCACCGCTTCCCTTAAACTCTCCAAAGCTACCTAGTTTTCCGACACTATTTAAACTCTCCCAAGTTAGATAGTTTTTCAACACTTTTAACTTTCCAAAGCTAGATAGTTTTCTGACATAATTTAATTCTAAACCCCCAAACTAGATATTTTTTCAACAACATTTAAACTGTACCATGCTTAGTAGTTTTCTGACATTATTTAAACTTTCTCAAGCTAGGCAGTTTTCCGACACTATTAAACTAAAGCTAGATAGTTTGAGACCATTTAATTTCAAACTCTTAGATAATTTCCTGACACCATCAAACTGTCCAAAGCTATATAGTTTTCCAACAACATTTATACTGTTCCGAGCTATAGTTTTCAATCACCATTTTTACTCTGACAAACTAGATTATTTTATGTTTCCACTTTTACTTTCTTGTCAGTTTTTTTTATTAAACTAAGCAGTTAAGCACATGTGAATCAATGTTCCTGACCATAATTTCTTGGTAATGAACCCCCCTTAAGTTTATGTACTTCATTTAACACCTAACCCTGTTAAAACCAAATGTGATTAGCCTTCAGCACTTGTCCATCCAGGCATTATTTTTATATTGCAGTCTGACCCGCCTAAACAAGAGGGCCATGATGGCCCTAGATCGCTCACCTGACCCATCAAGCTCATCCAAACAATTACCTACACAAGCATTCTGACAAAGTCTCATGATAGGTGAGTCAAAAATGTGACCACTACAGTGTTAACAAGGATTATCCATATTTGAGCAGTGTGACCTAGTTTTTTACCCAGGTGACCCATATTCAAACTTGACCTAGAAATCATCAAAACAAACTTTTTGACCAATTTCCAGGATACTTAGATCAAAACAGAAGCAACAAGAGTGTTAACAAGATTTTTCTATTTTTAGCTCCGGTGACCTAGTTTCACGTGCGATTTCGAACTCATCCGAGCAATTACCTAGACAAGCATCCTGACCAAGTTTGATGATAATTGAGTCGAAAATGTGACCACTAGAATGTTAACAAGGTTTTTCCATATTTGGGCGGTATGACCTAGTTTTTCATCCAAGATGACCCATGTTCGAATTTGACTTAGAAATCATCAAACCAAACTTTCAGACCAATTTACAGGATATTTGGATCACAACAGTAGCCATAAGAGTGTTAACAAGAATTTTCTATTTAAAATTTTAGCTCTTGTGACCTAGTTTTTCATCCGAGATGACCCATGTTCGATTTAATCCCAGCAATGACCTAGACAAGTTTCCTGACCAAGTTTGATGACAATTGAGTCAAAATTGTGACCACTAGAGTGTTAACAAGGTTTTTCTATTTTTAGCTCCTGTGACCTAGTTTTTCATCCGAGATGACCCTTGTTCGAACTTATCCAAGCTATTATGTAGACAAGCATCCTGACCAAGTTTGATGATGATTGAGGCAAAAATGTGACCGCTAGAGTGTTAACAAGGTTTTTCTATTTTTAGCTCTGGTGACCTACTTTTTCATCCGAGATGACCCATGTTCGAACTCATCCGAGCTTAAAATCTTCTAGACAAGCATCCTGACCAAGTTTGATGATGATTGAGGCAAAAATGTGACCGCTAGAGTGTTAACAAGGTTTTTCTATTTTTAGCTTAGGTGACCCACTTTTTCATCCGAGAAGACCCATGTTTGAACTCATCCAAGCTATCACCTAGACAAGCATCCTGACCAAGTTTGATGAGGATTAAGACAAAAATGTGACAACTAGATTGTTAACATGGTTTTTCTATTTTTAGCTCTTGTGACCTAGTTCTTCATCCGAGATGACCCATGTTCAAACTCATCCGAGCTATCAACTAGATAAGCATCCTGACCAAGTTTGATGATGATTGAGGCAAAAATGTGACCGCTGGAGTGTTAACAAGGTTTTTCTATTTTAAGCTCCAGTGACCTAGTTTTTCATCCGAGATGACCCATGTTCGAACTCATCCGAGCTATCAACTAGACAAGCATCTTGACCATGTTTGATGATGATTGATGCAAAAATGTGACCGCTAGAGTGTTAACAAGGTTTTTCTATTTTTAGCTCCGGTGACCTTCTTTTTCATCCGAGATGAGCCATGTTCGAACTCATCCGAGCTATCACCTAGACAAACATCCTGACCAATTTTGATGATGATTGAGGCAAAATTGTGACCTCTAGAGTGTTAACAAGGTTTTTCTATTTTTAGTTCTTGTGACCTTGTTTTTCATCTGAGATGACCCATGTTCGAACTCATCCGAGCTATCAAGTAGATAAGTATCCTGACCAAGTTTGATGATGATTGAGGCAAAAATGTGACCCCTGGAGTGTTTTCAAGGTTTTTCTATTTTTAGCTTCGGTGAGCTAGTTTTTCATCCGAGATGACCCATGTTCAAACTCATTTGAGCTATCACCTAGACAAGCATCCTGACCAAGTTTGATGATGATTGATGCAAAAATGTGACCGCTAGAGTGTTAACAAGGTTTTTCTATTTTGAGCTCTGGTGACCTACTTTTTCATCCGAGATGACCCATGTTCGAACTAATCCGAGCTATCACCTAGACAAACATCCTGACCAAGTTTGATGATGATTGAGGCAAAAATGTGACCTCTAGAGTGTTAACAAGGTTTTTCTATTTTTAGCTCTTTTGACCTAGGTTTTCATCCAAGATGAGCCATGTTTGAACTCATCCGAGCTATCAACTAGATAAGCATCCTGACCAAGTTTGATGATGATTGAGGCAAAAATGCGACCGCTAGAGTGTTAACAACTAAATGTGAACGGACGACGGCCGACGAACAATCATCGATCCTAAAAGCTTACCCTGAGCATGCTCTGGTGAGCTAACAAGCATCTTGACCAAGTTTGATGATGATTGATGCAATAATATGACCGCTAGAGTGTAAACAAGGTTTTTCTATTTTTAGCTCCGGTGACCTACTTTTTCATCCGAGATGACCCATGTTCGAACTCATCCGAGCTATCACCTAGACAAGCATCCTGACCAAGTTTGATGATGATTGAGACAAAAATGTGACCGCTAGAGTGTTAACATAGTTTTTCTATTTTTAGCTCTTGTGACCTAGTTTTTCATTTGAGATGACCCATGTTTAAACTCATCCAAGCTAGCTTTCAACTAGATATAACATCCTGACAAGGTTTGATGATGATTGAGGCAAAAATGTGACCGCTGGAGTGTTAACAAGGTTTTTCTATTTTTAGCTTCCGTGACCTAGTTTTTCATCTGAGATGACCCATGTTCAATCTCATTTGAGCTATCACCTAGACAAGCATCCTGACCAAGTTTGATGATGATTGATGCAAAAATGTGACCGCTAGAGTGTTAACAAGGTTTTTCTATTTTTAGCTCTTATGACCTAGTTTTTCATCCGAGATGACCCATGTTCGAACTCATCTGAGCTATCACCTAGACAAGCATCCTGACCAAGTTTGATGATGATTGATGCAAAAATGTGACCACTAGAGTGTTAACAAGGTTTTTCTATTTTTTTGGTCCGTTGACCTACTTTTTCATCCGAGATGACCCATGTTCGAACTAATCCGAGCTATCACCTGGTTAAACATCCTGACCAAGTTTGATGATGATTGAGGCAAAAATGTGTCCGCTGGAGTGTTAACAAGATTTTTCTATTTTTAGCTTCGGTGACCTAGTTTTTCATCCGAGATAACCCATGTTCGGACTCAACTGAGCTATCACCTAGACAAACATCCTGACCAAGTTTGATGATGATTGAGGCAAAAATGTGACGCAGAGTGTTTAACAACTAAATGTGAACAGACGATGGACAACGGACAATCATCGATCCTAAAAGTTTTTTACCCAGGTGACCCATATTCAAACATGACCTAGAAATCATCAAAACAAACTTTCAGACCAATTTCCAGGATACTTGGATCAAAACAGTAGCAACTAGAGTGTTAACAAGATTTTTCTATTTTTAGCTCCGGTGACCTAGTTTCATATCCGATTTGGAACTCATCCGAGCAATTACCTAGACAAGCATCCTGACCAAGATTGATGAAAATTGAGTCCAAAATGTGACCACTAGAATGTTAACAAGGTTTTTCCATATTTGGGCGGTGTGACCTAGTTTTTCATCCAAGATGACCCATGTTCTAACTTGACTTAGAAATCATCAAACCAAACTTTCAGACCAATTTACAGAATATTTAGATCACAACAGAAGCCACTAGAGTGTTAACAAGATTTTTCTATTTTTAGCTCCTGTGACCTAGTTTTTCATCCGAGATGACCCATGTTTTTAACTCATCCGAGCAATTACCTAGACAAGCATCCTGACCAAGTTTGATGACACTTGTGTCAAAAATGTGACCGCTAGAGTGTTAACAAGATTTTTCTATTTTTAGCTCCTGTGACCTAGTTTTTCATCTGAGATGACCCATGTTCGAACTCATCCAAGCTATCACCTAGACAAGCATCCTGACCAAGTTTGATGATGATTGAGGCAAAAATGTGACCGCTAGAGTGTTAACAAGGTTTTTCTATTTTTAGCTCAGGTGACCTACTTTTTCATCCGAGATGACCCATGTTTGAACTCATCCAAGCTATCACCTAGACAAGCATCCTGACCAAGTTTGATGAGGATTAAGACAAAAATGTGACCACTAGATTGTTAACATGGTTTTTCTATTTTTAGCTCTTGTGACCTAGTTCTTCATCCGAGATGACCCATGTTCAAACTCATCCGAGCTATCAACTAGATAAGCATCCTGACCAAGTTTGATGATGATTGAGGCAAAAATGTGACCGCTGGAGTGTTAACAAGGTTTTTCTATTTTTAGCTCGAGTGACCTAGTTTTTCATCCGAGATGACCCATGTTCGAACTCATCCGAGCTATCAACTAGACAAGCATCTTGACCATGTTTGATGATGATTGATGCAAAAATATGACCGCTAGAGTGTTAACAAGGTTTTTCTATTTTTAGCTCTGGTGACCTTCTTTTTCATCCGAGATGAGCCATGTTCGAACTCATCCGAGCTATCACCTAGACAAACATCCTGACCAATTTTGATGATGATTGAGGCAAAATTGTGACCTCTAGAGTGTTAACAAGGTTTTTCTATTTTTAGTTCTTGTGACCTTGTTTTTCATCTGAGATGACCCATGTTCGAACTCATCCGAGCTATCAACTAGATAAGTATCCTGACCAAGTTTGATGATGATTGAGGCAAAAATGTGACCCCTGGAGTGTTTTCAAGGTTTTTCTATTTTTAGCTTCGGTGAGCTAGTTTTTCATCCGAGATGACCCATGTTCAAACTCATTTGAGCTATCACCTAGACAAGCATCCTGACCAAGTTTGATGATGATTGATGCAAAAATGTGACCGCTAGAGTGTTAACAAGGTTTTTCTATTTTGAGCTCTGGTGACCTACTTTTTCATCCAAGATGACCCATGTTCGAACTCATCCGAGCTATCACCTAGACAAACATCCTGACCAAGTTTGATGATGATTGAGGCAAAAATGTGACCTCTAGAGTGTTAACAAGGTTTTTCTATTTTTAGGTCTTTTGACCTAGTTTTTCATCCGAGATGAGCCATGTTTGAACTCATCCGAGCTATCAACTAGATAAGCATCCTGACCAAGTTTGATGATGATTGAGGCAAAAATGCGACCGCTAGAGTGTAAACAACTAAATGTGAACGGACGACGGCAGACGAACAATCATCGATCCTAAAAGCTTACCCTGAGCATGCTCTGGTGAGCTAACAAGCATCCTGACCAAGTTTGATGATGATTGATGCAATAATATGACCGCTAGAGTGTAAACAAGGTTTTTCTATTTTTAGCTCCGGTGACCTACTTTTTCATCCGAGATGACCCATGTTCGAACTCATCCGAGCTATCACCTAGACAAGCATCCTGACCAAGTTTGATGATGATTGAGACAAAAATGTGACCGCTAGAGTGTTAACATAGTTTTTCTATTTTTAGCTCTTGTGACCTAGTTTTTCATTTGAGATGACCCATGTTTAAACTCATCCAAGCTAGCTTTCAACTAGATAAACATCCTGACAAGGTTTGATGATGATTGAGGCAAAAATGTGACCGCTGGAGTGTTAACAAGGTTTTTCTATTTTTAGCTTCGGTGACCTAGTTTTTCATCTGAGATGACCCATGTTCAATCTCATCCGAGCTATCACCTAGACAAGCATCCTGACCAAGTTTGATGATGATTGATGCAAAAATGTGACCGCTAGAGTGTTAACAAGGTTTTTCTATTTTTAGCTCTTATGACCTAGTTTTTCATCCGAGATGACCCATGTTCGAACTAATCCGAGCTATCACCTAGATAAGCATCCTGACCAAGTTTGATGATGATTGAGGCAAAAATGTGTCCGCTGGAGTGTTAACAAGGTTTTTCTATTTTTAGCTTCGGTGACCTAGTTTTTCATCCGAGATGACCCATGTTGGGACTCATCTGAGCTATCACCTAGACAAGCATCCTGACCAAGTTTGATGATGATTGAGGCAAAAATGTGACCGCTAGAGTGTTAACAACTAAATGTGAACAGACGACGGACGACGGACAATCATCGATCCTAAAAGCTCACCCTGAGCATCCTCAGGTGAGCTAAAAATTACTGAATAAAACTTAAAATTTTGATATCCACAAAATTGATAATGAACAGTTCCAAAAATGGAAGCTGGACAAGTATGTTTAAGAAATTCAACATGATATAGAAGGATACTATCTCTCTAACAATTCTTGTTTTTCCTCTGCTGTCATAACTACGTGCTCTGGCACCAACTGAAATATAGGGAAAAAACTTTGTTATATACACATTTCATACAACAAAATGTGCTTTAAGTACTAATCAGTCTAATTGGAGTCAGATTTGCTTCAAGTAATTTAACTCTTAACAGGCTTAAATCTAAAATAGACTTGTCCATCTTTCAATGTAGACAAAACCATTCATCATTTATATAATTATAAAATTATGATAATTTAACCAAATTTCATTATTTTGACCTTGACAGTCAAGGTCATTTACAGCTTAAGGTCAAGGTCACTTCAAAGTTTTAGAAGGTCTTGTCCAAATATGAAGACAATCTATTTATTACCTATCACATTACAGTAGATTATAGCAATTATGAGTGTAAATTCAATTTGACTTTCAAGGTCATACATGAGCCAAGGTCAATTTGAGCTTGATGTAAATCAAGGTCCTGCCCTTACAGATGTTGTTTCTAGATATGTAGTTAATCAATTTAAAAATAACAAAGTTATAGCCAGTTACAGAAACAAGAGGGCCAATATGACCCTACATTGCTCCTCTGACCCATCAACCTCATCCGACCAATGTCTTAGCCAAGCATCCTGACCAACTTTGATGACAATTGAGACAACAAGAGCTGTCCGTAAGACAGCGCGCTCGACTTTTTTATTGCTTGCCAATAAAAAAAGTTTTTGCAGTAAAAGGCAGTACAAGAATCTCTGTATTTTTAAAGTGAACAATGGCCATGAGCATTAAGATATTTAGTGAAGAATTATTTTACTGAATTGTGTGTAATTTATGGTAAAGTGAACAAGTGGATAGGAATGAATTTTTTTAGATTTTTTAAGTTTTTTAGTGCTTGCCTATAATACAAAACATTGACAGTTAAGGGCCATAATTCAAATAAAATCTTTGACAGAATTACCTTCTCCTGGACATGTTTGGGAATCATGATTGTAAACAAGTATTCCAACTTTCAAATTAATATCTCAAACAGTTCAGTCAAAAAGTGGACTGGTACTAAAAACTTAACCAAGATTCTAAGTCGATAAAAGGCCTTAATTTTTAAAACAAATCCTTGACAGAGTTACCTTCTCTTGCGTACAGATGGGGGTAATGATGTGAAATAGCATTAAAAGTTTCAAAGCAATATCTCAAAGGGTTAAGGCAATAAGTGGATTTTACCCATATTCAATGTATTTCTAAGTCAAAAAGGGGCATAATTCTGTCAAAAACCTTGACAGAGTTATGTCCTCTTGTCTGTTGATGAAGGTCGTGATGGTAAACAAGTATGGTCAGTTTCAAAGCAATACCTCCAATGGTTTTGAAATAAAGTGAGGTGGTACAAAAAACTTAACCAAGCTCAATACACTTTCTAAGTCAAAAAAGGGCCATAATTCTGTCAAAAACCTTGACAGAGTTATGTACTCTTGTCTGTAGATGGAGGTTATGATGGTGAACAAGTATGGTAAGTTTCAAAGCCATACTTGTAATACTTCTGAAATAAAGTGGGGTGGTACGAAAAACTTAACCAAGGTGTGACGCCAATGCCGACGCCGACGCCGGGGCGAGTAGGATAGCTCCCCTTTTCATAGAAAAGTCGAGCTAAAAATGTGACCTCTAGATTGTTATCAAGGTTTATCTATATTTGGGCAGTGTGACCTACTTTTTGACCCCAGGTGACCCATATTCAAACTTGACCTAAATATCATCAAAACAAACTGGTAGACCAATTTCTAGGTTATTTGGATAACAACATTAGCCACTAGAGAGTTCACAAGATTTTTCTATTTTTTTAGCTCCTGTGTTCTAGTTTTACATCAGAGATGACCCGCATTCGAATTAACTGGATAAGCAATCCTGACCAAATTTGATGACAATTGAGTCAAAAATTTTACCAATAGAGTATTTTTCCATATTTGGGCAGTGTGACCTAGTTTTTGACCCCAGGTGACCCATATTTGAACTTGACCTAGGATTCATCAAAACAAATTTTCAGGATATTTCGATCAAAACAGTAGCAACTAGAGTTAAAAAGATTTTTCTATTTTAAGCTCTTGTGATCTAGTTTTTGACCAGAGACAACCCATATTTGAACTTGATCTAGAAATCATTTGTGACAAATTTCCAGAATATTTGGATCAAAACTGCAGCCACTTGTTAACAATATTTTTCTATTTTCCTGTGACCAAGTTTTAGAGAGAAGATAAACAATAGTTGAACATGACCTAGAAATCTTCCGGATAAATTTCCAGGATATTTGGATCACAACTGCAGCCAGTAGAGTGTTAACAAGATTTTTCTATTTTTAACTCTTGTGACCTAGTTTTTGACCGGAGATAACCCATATTCAAACTTGACCTAGAAATCATCAAAACAACCTGCGGACAAATTTCTAGAATATCTTATTCAAAACTGCAGTCACTTGAGTGTTAACAAGATTTTTCTATTTTTAGCTCCTGTGACAGTTTTCACTGGAAATGACCCATATTCAAACTTGACCTAGAAATCATCAAAACAACCTTCCTGACCAATTTCCAGAATATTTGGATCTAAACTGCAGCCACTAGTGTTATAACAAGCTTTTTCTATTTTTAGCTCCTATGACCTAGTTTTTGACCGGATATGACCCATATTTGAACTTGACCTAGACATCATCAAAACAACCTTAGGGACAAATTTCTAGAATATTTGAATCAAAACTGCAACCACTAGAGTGTTAACAAGATTTTTCTATTTTTAGCTCCTGTGACCTAGTTTTTGACCGGATATGACCCATATTCGAACTTTACCTATAAATCATCAAAACAACCTTCATGACAAATTTCCAGAATATTTGGATCAAAACTGAAGTGTTAACAAGCTTTTTCTATTTTTAGCTCCTTTGACCTAGTTTTTGATGGGAAATGACCCATATTTGAACTTGGCCTGTATTTCATTGAGACAAACATTCTGACAAAGTTTGATTATGATCCAATCAAAACTTTGACTGCTAAAGTGTTAACAACCCAATTGTTGATGATGCACAACGCCGGTCATAGCCCCATCACTATACCTCACCTTGACCATTTCATGGTCAGGTGAGCTAAAAAAAGAATATTTCATTATTTTGACTTTGGCAGTCAAGGTCAATTTAAAGTCAAGGTAAAATCTAGATTATTCAATAGGTTTGTTTGGTAAAAAGTCTTGTTTTTTCCGTATAATTCAAATCTGTACATAAAAAATAAAATAATGACAATTTAACCAAAATTCAATAATTGTGGGCATGGAGCTATTTGTTTACTTTTTTATTTGTCCATGGGCCCCGATTTTTATCAATAAATCCCTTCGATTAACAGCTAAAATTAAATTCCGAGTCAAGAACTCCTTCCGATTTCTATTATGTAAAGTCATATATTGGTTTGCTCTTCGGTGATTCGCAGCATGTCATATTAATGAATGGAAATCATATTACCATTCAAGGCCCCTGTGACCATGACCTTTAACTTAGTGACCCCAAAATTAATAGGGGTCATCTACTAGTTATGACCAATCAATATGTGATATATGAAGACTTTGCGATGAATTGTAACCAAGATAATGAGCGGAAACCATTCTGACATTTGAGGCCCAGTGACCTTGACCTTTGACCTAATGACCCAAAAATCAATAGGGGTCATCTACTAGTTATGACCAATCAATATGTGAAATATCAAGACTTTGTGACGAATACTTTTTAAGATAATCAGCGGAAACCATTCTGACATTTGAGGCCCCTTGTGACCTTGACCTTTGACCTAGTGACCCCAAAATCAATAGGGATCATCTACTAGTTATGACCAATCAATATGTGAAATATGAGGACTTTGTGATGAATACTTTTTAAGATAATCAGCAGAAACCATTCTGACATTTGAGGCCCCTGTGACCTTGAACTTCGACCTAGTGACCCCAAAATCAATGGGGGTCATCTACTATTATGACCAATCAATATGTGGAATATGAAGACTTTGTGATGAATAGTTTTCAAGATAATCAGCGGAAAACATGTGGTCTACCGACAGACAGACAGAACTACAAACATTAGCAAAACAATATACCTCTTCTTCGAAGGGGGGCATAAAAAAAATGCTTTTTTATTGTTGCTTTAAAAGGCTTTGTAAACTAAAATCAATTGAGAAAACATTACAGCCGCATATACAAGTAGTCCCTAACCAGTGTTTATTGGCAGTTTAACATTTTTTTTTTCTCTTATTTGTCTAAAGTGACAAAATAATGAGTGTTAGAATCTAAATCTAAAACTGATATCACAAAATTGATATTTGTATCTGAAATAGTGCATGTTTAAAATCATTAATGGTTGCTATTGCTAAGGGAAAACAACAGTTCCAAAAGATTTGTAAATATAAGATAACTCAATGACCACCTGGGGCATAGCCAATTTTGACCCCAGTGCTTCTTTTTCTAACAAACTTGGTAGTTTAAATTTTTACTATGTGCATATAAGGAAAATCAATGACTGCCTATGACGCGGCCAATTTAACCCCATTGCTTTTTTTGAACAAACATGGTAGACACCCACTAGAAGATGTTCATGCTTAAAGATCCTGTAACACAATTTTTTCATGGCTTTATTTCATAAATACGATGCTCAAATTAAGATTTGTCTTGTAAGTTCCAATAAGCATTATTTATAAAGATATTACCCCATTTATCATTTCATGTAAATAAAGGGAGGTAATTAGAAATTTATTTTCTATAAATTATAAGTCAAATTTTCCAATAAGAAATGAATGCATGTAATTTATTGATTAAATATAATGTGCACAAATATTTGCAGTACACATATTACATATTCTTTGATGTTTGAAAATTGTTTAATTTGCATAATTATATACATATATAATGTTTTGCAAGTGTGGTATACACACAGTAACACTATCAATCACAAAACATACAGGATCTTTAATATCTACACTCTAGCTCTTTGGGTTTTTTAAAAGATTTATTTTTGTTTTTATTATATACATATAAGGAAAATCAATGACCCCCTGGGATGGGGCTTAATTTTGACCCCAGGGATTTTATTTCAACTAACTTGGTAGACACCCATTTAAAGATGTTTCATGCTAAATATCTAAGCTCTAGCTCTTTAGGTTTTTGAAAAGAAAATTTTTGTTTTTACATATAAGGAAAATAAATGACCCCCTTGGGTGGGGCCAATTTTGACCCCAGGGCTTTTTTTTTATAGATGAAACTTGGTAGACACTCATAAAAAGATGTTTCATGTTTAATATCTAAGCTCTAGCTCTTTGGGTTTTTATTTTTAAGAAAATATCTTAAGTTTTTCTTTTGCTTGCCATGGCAACCAGAGTTCTGCATGGAATTAAATTCTTTGGGCAATTTTTAAAGGTGACCGCCAAAGGAACATTACTTTGAAGTTTTGATGAAACTGGCTTAGTGTTTTATGAGGAGATGTTATTTAAAGTAAAAGTTTACAGATAGACGACAGATGAAAAGCATTCACAAATGCTCACCATGTCACTTTGTGACAGATGAGCTAAAAAAATGAAAATTTCAATAATTTGACCATCAAGGTCAACCTCATTTATGAGTGAAGGTCAAGGTTAACTTAAAAGTATATCCTAAAAGATTGTTGTATTGAAGTTTGAAGACAAACCATTCCAAAATAACCAAGCCACTAATAGCAAAAATAAAGCAAAATTTAGATATTTGACCTTGAATGTCAAGGTATTTATGAATGATGGTCAAGTTTAGTCTGTCTACTTAAAGGTCTTGCCCCAAGTGTTGTTGCGCCAAGTATGGAGACAATAAATCAAGACCCATTTTCACATGGCCATCCCCCGCCAAATGTGTTTGCTCATTGGAAGTATATATATGAAGTAGAGCAGAATAATTCAATTTTAAGAGGTCTTTTGGTAATGGAAACTGATGGCTGAAGTGATTACAGATTTGAAACCTATGTGAATACTGATGGCTAAAAATTACAAAGGGCAGTAACTGAAAAATAATGCAGGGTAGTTTATCATTCTTGTGTGCTGCACTCCTTCTCAATAAGATCTATCCACATATGAAGTTTCAAGTAGATAGCTCTTACACTTTTTGAGATAAGCTCCGGACAAAAAGTATGAAAAAGAACAAAGGGCAATAACTCAAAAAATATAAAGGGTAGAGTTATCATTCTTAAGTACAGCATTCCTCCTCAATAAGATAAATCCACCTATGAAGTTTCATGTTGACATCTCAAAGACTTTTTGAGTTATGCTCCACTCAGGTGAAAAATAAAGTATGAAAAATAACAAAGGGCAATAACACAAAAATTATGATGGGTAGAGTTATCACTCTTGTGTACTGCACACCTCCTGAGTGAGATATATCCACCTATGAAGTTTCATGTTGATAACTCAAAGGCTTTTGGAGTTATGCTCTGGACAAAAAGTAAGTTTGAAAAATAACAAAGGGCAATAACTGAAAAATTATGCAGGGTAGAGTTATCATTGTTGTGTGCTGCACTCCTCCTCGATGAGATATCCACCTATGAAGTTTCATGTTGATATCTCAAACACTTTTGACATAAGCTCCGGACAAAAAGTATGAAAAATAACAAAGGGCAATAACTCAAAAATAATAAAGGGAAGAGTTATCATTCTTGCGCACAGCATTCTGTATCCACCTATGAAGTTTCATGTTGACATCTCAAAGACTTTTTGAGTTATGCTCCACTCAGGTGAAAAATTAAGTATGAAAAATAACAAAGTGCAATAACTCAAAAAAATATGAAGGGTAGAGTTATCATTCTTGTGCATTGCACACCTCCTGAGTGAGATCTATCCACCTATGAAGTTTCATGTTGATAATTCAAAGGCTTTTTGAGTTATGCTCTGGACAAAAATTAAGTTTGAAAAATAGCAAAGGGCAATAACTCAACAAGAGGGCCATGATGGCCCTGAAGTCGCTCACTCGACATAGGCCCCTGGAGCAGGGCCAGTTTAAAGCCCGGGGCTTTTATTTGAACAAACTTTGAAGACAACCATTAGAAGATGTTTCATGCTAAACATCTAAGGTCTAGCTCGTTGGGATTTTTAAAAGAAGATTTTTTTAAAAGTTTTTTCTTTACACATATAGTTAAAAACAATGACCAACCTGGGGCAGGGCCAGTTTTGACCACAGGGCTTTTATTTGAACATTCTTTGTAGACACTTACTAGAAAATGTTTCATGCTTAATATCTAAACCTTAGCTATTGGAGTTTTTTAAAAGAAGATTTTTAAGTTTTCGCTATACTCTTATAAGGAAAATCAATGTCCCCCGGGGCGGGCCAATTTTGACTCCAGGGCTTTTATTTGAACAAACTTTGTAGACACTCACTAGAAGATGCTTCGTGCTTAATATCTAAACTCTTGCTATATGAGTTTTTTCAAAGAACATTTTTCAATTTTTGCTATAGTTTTACACATATAGGGAAAATGAATGACCTCCGGGGTGGGGCCAATTTTGACCCTAGGGCTTTTATTTGAACAAACTTTGTAGACAATCACTAGAAGATGTTTCATGCTTAATATCTAAACTCTAGCTATTTGGTTTCTTCCAAAGAAGATTTTTTAAGTTTTTCCTATACACATATAAGGAAATTTGGAAAATCAATGACCCCAGGGCCGGGCAAAGTTTGACCCCAGGGCTTTTATTTGAACAAACTTGGTAGACACCCATTAGAAGATGTTTCATGCTAAATATCTTAGCTCTAGCTCTTTGGGTTCTTTAAAAGAAGATTTTTTATGTTTTTACTATATGTATAAATGGAAAATCAATGACCCCCTGGGGTGGGGCCAACTTTGACCCCAGGGCTTTTATTTGAACAATCTTGGTAGACATCCATTAGAAGATAATTCATGCTAAATATCTTAGCTCTAGCTCTTTTGGTTCTTTAAAAGAAGATTGTTTTAAGTTTTTACTATATGTATATAGGGAAAATCAATGACCCCCTGGGGCGGGGCCAATTCTGACCCCAGGGCTTTTCTTTGAACAAACTTGGTAGACATCCATTAGAAGATGTTTCATGCTAAATATCCTAGCTCTAGCTCTTTTGGTTCTTTAAAAGAAGATTTTTTAAGTTTTTACTATATGCATATAGGGAAAATCAATGACCCCCTGGGGCGGGGCGGATATTTTAAGTTTTTTCTTTTGGTTGCCATGGCAACCAGAGTTCTGCATGGAATTAAATTCTTTGAACAGTTTTCAAAGGTGACCACCAAAGGAACATTTCTGTGAAGTTTGGATGAAATTGGCTTAGTGGTTTATGAGGAGATGTCATTTAAAGTAAAAGTTGACGGACGAGCGACGGACGAAAAGCGATCACAAAAGCTCACCCTGTCACTTTGTGACAGGTGAGCTAAAAATTATGCAAGGAAGAGTTATCATTCTTGTGCGCTGCACTCCTCCTCAATGAGATCTATCCACCTTTGAAGTTTCAAGTTGATACTTCAAATACTTTTTGAGATATGCTCCGGACAAAAATGTTGGACGGACGGATGGAGACTATTTCTTAAAGGCGGCGGGGGATAAAAAATGATGGCCCTATATAGCTCACCTTAAGGAATAGATCTAAAAAGTATTTTTTTTTTAAAAACAAGCACAAGGTTTATAACATTCTTTAATGTCATTTAAAGGTTAGTGTCAAATGTAAAGTATTTTTGGCCAACAGCAACAGGAATGCAAACAAGTGAATAGAAATCCTTTCTTTTTTCTTTCTAAAAAATATACTCCCTGTAGCGTGTTCACATCATGAATATTTTAACAATGACATCATAATTAACAAGACGAAGGACAAATTTGGATAATACTTCAATAACAAGAGGGCCATGATGGCCCTGAGGTCGCTCACCTGTATATAGCCCCCCCCCCCCCCCATAAGAAGATGTTTCATGCTAAACATCTAAGCTCTAGCTCATTGGGCTATTTAAAAGTTTTTACTATACACATATAGTTAAAAACAATGACACCCCTGGGGCGGGGCCAGTTTTGACCCCAGGGCTTTTATTTGAACAAACTTTGTAGACACTTACTAGAAGATGTTTCATGCTTAATATCTAAACTCTAGCTATTTGGGTTTTTTCAAAGAAGATTTTAAGTTTTTGCTATACACATATAAGGAAAATCAATGACCCCCGGGGCGGTGCCAATTTTGTCCCCAGGGCTTTTATTTGAACAAACTTTGTAGACACTCACTAGAAAATGTTTCATGCTTAATATCTAAACTCTAGCTATTTGGGTTTTTTCAAAGAAGATTTTTTTTAAGTTTTTGCTATACACATATAAGGAAAATCAATGACCCCCATGGCGGGGCCAATTTTGACCCCAGGGCTTTTATTTGAACAACCTTGGTAGACACCTATTAGAACATCTTTGATGCTAAATATCTTAGTGCTAAATATCTTAGCTCTAGCTCTTTGAGTTCTTTAAAAGAAGTTTTTTTAAGTTTTTACTATATGCATATAGGGAAAATCAATGACCCCCTGGGGCGGGGCCAATTTTGACCCCAGGGGTTTTATTTGAACAAACTTGGTAGACACCCATTAGAAGATGTTTCATGCTGAACATCTAAGTTCTAGCTCATTGGGCTTTTTAAAAGAAGATTTTTTAAAGTTTTTACTATACACATATAGTTAAAAACAATGACCCCCCCTGGGGCGGGGCCAGTTTTGACCCCAGGGCTTTTATTTGAACAAACTTTGTAGACACTCACTAGAAGATGTTTCATGCTTAATATCTAAACTCTAGCTATTTGGGTTTTTTCAAAGAAGATTTTAAGTTTTTGCTATACACATATAAGGAAAATCAATGACCCCTGTGGCGGGGCCAATTTTGACCCCAGGTCTTTTATTTGAACAAACTTTTTAGACACTAACAAGAAGATGTTTCATGCTTAATATCTAAACTCTAGCTATTTGGGTTTTTTCAAAGAAGATTTTTTAAGTTTTTGCTATACACATATAAGGAAAATCAATGACCCCCGGGACGGGGCCAATTTTGACCCCAGGGCTTTTATTTGAACAAACCTGGTAGACACCTATTAGAACATGTTTGATGCTAAAAATCTTAGCTCTAGCTCTTTGAGTTCTTTAAAAGAAGATTTTTAAGTTTTTACTATATGCATATAGGGAAAATCAATGACCCCCTGGGGCGGGGCCAATTTTGACCCCAGGGCTTTTATTTGAACAAACTTGGTAGACACTCATTAGAACATGTTTCATGCTAAATATCTTAGCTCTAGCTCTTTGGGTTCTTTAAAAGAAGATTTTTTAAGTTTTTACTATATGCATATAAGGAAAATCAATGACCCCCTGGGGCGGGGCCAATTTTGACCCCAGGGCTTTTATTTGAACAAACTTGGTAGACACTCACTAGAAGATGTTTCATGCCAAATATCTAAGCTCTAGCTCTAGGGTTTTTTAAAAGAAGATATTTAAAGTTTTTTCTTTCGGTTGCCATGGCAACCAGAGTTCTGCATGGAATTAAATTCTTTGAATACTTTTTAAAGGTGACCACCAAAGGAACATTCCTGTGAAGTTTGGATGAAATTGGCCTAGTGGTTTATGAGGAGATGTCATTTAAAGTAAAGGTTTATGGTATGTGACTACATGTTAATGCTGTATACCAAATATCAAGAGGCTGTGATAAGTAGTTGCTGAGAAAATTTTTACAAAAATTCCTACCATTGACCATTATTATGAATTTAACTAAGTCAGTAAACATGAAGTGGATGAGCGACAGACCTGAAATCCAATCCCATTGTATGGGACAACATGTTAATGCTGTATACTAAATATCATAAGTAGTTGCTGAGAAAACTGTTACGAAAAATGGCCCAACCAATTCGCCTGCCTGCCCGGAATCAAGAATACATGTTGGTAAACATTATATTTTTTCATAATATATGTAAATTTTTTTTCGAAAACCAGTACTAAAGTCAAAAAGATATCCCATAGTGTTTAAATATTAAAATATTTTTGATAGTGTTTATTCAGGGGTATCATGTTGGGGGCAGGATCTAACCCCAAGCATCTGTGGTTTATTATATTAGAACACCCTTTCTACAAAAACTTCTTTCTGTTCACATGAGTGGCTCTATAGGTTTAATTATAAAATTAAATCTTGTAAAATGTTATAAAAAAAACAACAAACAGCAGGGATCTCAGAAAGGTGAGAATTTCACGTGGCAGACTGTTTGGCCAAAATTTTCATGAGTCAAATCAGTTTTTCTTGTGTTATTTTTCTACATGAATTATTTTCATGTTTCAAAAATTACTGTTTGGGAAGTCATTTTGTGTAGATTTTCAAGTTTAAATTGATAATATTGTGAGGTAAGGTAATTATTAAAATTACGTAAGCTTTTTGCTTAGTTAACAATATGATAAAGATAATTAAGTATTACTAGCACCATGGATAATTACCATAATTATTGTTCCATTTCCACTTACATTTATTGAGGTCAATATCACATGTGTACTGTACATTCAATGTGTATTAAGCGACCGCGCATGGGAAACACGCAAAACGGTCGCTTAAAGAAACAGTCTCTTAAGACAAAGCATGATATAAAAGTCAAAATTTATAAATGACATCTTTCTTTTGTGGTGGGAATGTTTTTCAACTTCATTTATATAAATGTTGAATAATTAGTACGCTCAGATAATCTAAATGGATGCTAATGTAAAATATAACTTTCTGATATTTATTGACAAAACAGTTTTGATCAGTTACGAGGGATGATCAAAAATAAACCGGACTGTGACTGGCAATTGAAGAATTTTCATCCTATCACTTATTGTTATATATCACATTTAATCGGAAAACAATACCTGTTAACTGATACTATATCTAATCCGATAACGCAAATAGCTTGTCCGTAACAGCGAATTCAAAAACCATGGTAACGCACACCCGGCGCAGTGCGTAAATTCGCCTTGAACATGAGGCGCTTTATGCTGCGTGTATTTTACAATATGGCACAATTAGATTTCAAAAATACGCCAAAACGTCATGTACAATATCTTTGACGTTGTCAGTAAAAAATGACTTCATTTAAAGCCATATTTATATTTACAATCACAATTCAAACGTCACATGTTAATGAAATAGTCGCGTTAAAACTATGTCGTCGGAATGTCTCGAAAATCGATCAATAGAAAAAATTTGTCAAATGTAAGACGAGAAACTGTTTGAAAACGTAGAAAAAGATAATGGCTAACAAGGGAAAAGTTCCAGAAAGCCACAGCATATTTTTTGATGAGCTTAAAAGATTAAGAAAAGATAATAGAGAAATAGAAACAAGTAAGGGAGAGACAGAAAAAAGACATTTTCAAGGACGTTGGTGACGTCAATACGCGCCAAGACGTTGAAAATGACAGTCGATTGACTGCGGACATTGTCAACGATGTTCGATAATAACTAAAGGACGGTGCAGTCAACTCTGAGGATCTTAAAATGAAAATAGTCAATGCATTAATTACATGTATTATATTCTTGGTTTACAATTGCATCAATTATTCTCTCATTTTACGCTAGTGTTGGGTATCGGACTCAAAAATCACTATCGATAATCGGACCACCACAATCGATTGTCTGCCGATAGTATAATCGAGTTTCGCACTTATTATAGCTTTTTTTTCTTTTAATGTACCAATCCTTGTATGTATTTTTATACAGTAGAGACCGCATTTTGAGCATGAATAAAATTTTGTCTCCAAGATTAAAGTAAGATTTACTCTTTGAATTCAAAACAAACAACACAAATACCTAATACTACTTTGTGACAGTCAAGTTTTGTATAATACAACTTTATGGCAGTCAATATTAGGACTAGACAACAGGTCAAAATATTAATGAGTAGTATTGTAGAACTTGACTGCATGTAAAAAAGTTACACACTAGGCAATTCAGCAGTGGTAGAACATTAAAATAATCGATTTTTTAAAAAGGACTATCGATTGTTGCCGATTTTGGGGTGGTCCGATTAGTTATCGATTTTCAGAGACAATCGGGACAACACTATTTTACGCAGTAGTCTTTAATATGGAAAAATTGTGTCAACAATGTTCAAAATGGCTATGCGTTTTATTTATTTTAAAATAATGACAATTTTGATCATAGTTGTATTATTCTGTTATTTTTTCGTATGTATGATACATTATCATTCAGCATCATTATTTTACATTATTTGTAATACATAATATAGTTAATTGCATGTGCGATTTTTTCAACAATCAAGTTACAGAAGGAAATAACGGAAGTTTGCGTCATTACAGGAGTTTTTTTATCACCATTCATTCTATTACAATACAATATGATACCCACTTGTACAGAAATATTTATAGGCAGGAGATCCGCAGCATCAATAACATAACTGTACCACATATTGGCCTACTCCGTGAATGAGTAAAGATCTGCTCCGTTAAGGACAATACGCTTGTGACGTCGTTAACGTTAATTTTAAAGTTATACCGTGCGCCGCATTTCTTTACATGTGCATGCCAATAACAGCATAACTTTTTTCTTTGTTAATATTTCTTGTTGGTATTTTTTGTATCATTTAGAGGATAGATTCCGATTTATTTTCCGTGTATTGTTATGCAAATTCATTTAACAGGTTAAGAATCGTTTACAAAGTCCGGTTAATTTTTGATCATCCCTCGTACATACATGTATGACATTTTTCCAGAATTTTTTAATTTCTTCGTTGTTTTTCCTTGTCTCCAACACGAAAACCCTATTAGTGAAGATGTTTTTGTAACTGTTGTGCATTTTCTCATTTGAAATAAACAAACTACATCTAATTGTTACAATTCATTTAATTGCTGATCAAGTGTAAGGTCAATTCAATGCAGTCTAAATGTCAACAAGCGAAACGTATACATGTACACCATCTCAGTAGGGGCGGAGCGTTGCATTGTTTATTCGAGATTATTGGATAATACACGTCACGCGTATACTTAACTTCATTTGCATACACTAAAACGGTTTGCGAAATAGAGTTTTTCACATATTTATTTGTTGTGTTTTGATTGTTGACACTTGTGACATTACGAGGCGGCGTTCTCTAAAAACACAATTATTTGACAGGTAAAAGTGGTCGTTTAATGAAAAGATTTATCTCAATTACTGGACTAATAAGCGGTCGCTGGTCGCGTTGAGCAAAAGTCGCTTTATACATTAAAGATATATTGAGAACATGATCGGGGGAAATTAAAGTGGTCGTTTAAGACAAAAGTCGCTTAATACACGTGGTCGCATGGGCAAGTTAGACTGTATAATTTTAGAAATCATAACATGGGAGGTGATATTTACATAAATTCTGAATGTCATGCCTTAATACTTCACAAATAGTTAACAAAATACCTGTTTCAACAAAGCACACCGATAATTGTATTCATCTTCACTTCTTTGTTATGAAATACAAGTTTATGTTACAAAATTTCTCAATTTTCTTGTGCATGGCAGCCATTTTGTCATACTTCCGGTTTAGTTCTATTTATACTCTCAACTCGAGGTCAGATTGATACAGATGTTTTCTGAGGCAAAGTTGTTGAATGGACTGATTGATATTCATTATTTAATGATTTGAATTGTATGTTTGTTCTGAGAATGAAATATTATGACATACATTTATTTATTTTATATTGTAGGCCCTAACCTTGAACCACCTAATTTGCATACCAAAATATTTTGGTAGTCATTTGCATATGCAACGTTCGTATCCCAAAACATCACTTTGCCTCTGTCCTTACTGTAGAATAGATGTACAAAATTTTATCTCATCGAAATCTTTCATAAATTTCAACAAGAGGGCTATGATGGCCCTAGATCGCTCACCTGACCCATCAAACTCATCCAAACAATTACCTAAACAAGCATTCTGACCAAGTCTCATGACAGGTGAGTCAAAAATGTGACCACTACAGTGTTAACAAGGATTATCCATATTTGAGCAGTGTGACCTAGTTTTTCATCCAAGATGACCCATGTTGGAACTTTACTTAGAAATCATCAAAACAAACTTTCAGACCAATTTACAGGATATATGGAACACAACAGTAGCCACTATAGTGTTAACAAGATTTTTCTATTTTTAGCTCCTGTGACCTAGTTTTTCATCCGAGATGACCCATGTTCGATTTAATCCCAGCAATGACCTAGACAAGTTTCCTGACCAAGTTTGATGACAATTGAGTCAAAATTGTGACCACTGGAGTGTTAACAAGGTTTTTCTATTTTTAGCTCCTGTGACTTAGTTTTTCATCCGAGATGACCCATGTTCGAACTCATCTGAGCAAGTATCTAGACAAGCATCCTGATCAAATTTGATGACACTTGTGTCAAAAATGTGACCGCTAGAGTGTTAACAAGATTTTACTATTTTTAGCTCATGTGACCTAGTTTTTCATCCGAGATGACCCATGTTCGAACTCATCTGAGCAAGTATCTAGACAAGCATCCTGATCAAGTTTGATGACACTTGTGTCAAAAATGTGACCGCTAGAGTGTTAACAAGATTTTTCTATTTTTAGCTCCTGTGACCTAGTTTTTCATCTGAGATGACCCATGTTCGAACTCATTCGAGCTATCACCTAGATAAGCATCCTGACCAAGTTTGATGATGATTGTGGCAAAAATGTGACCGCTAGAGTGTAAATAAGGTTTTTCTATTTTTAGCTCCGGTGACCTAGTTTTTCATCCAGGATGACCAATGTTCGAACTCATCCAAGCTATCACCTAGACAAGCATCTTGACCAAGTTTGATGATGATTGATGAAAAAATTTGACCGCTAGAATGTTAACAAGGTTTTTCTATTTTTAGCTCCAGTGACCTACTTTTTCATCCGAGATGACCCATGTTCGAACTCATCCGAGCTATCACCTAGACAAGCATCCTGACCAAGTTTGATGATGATTGAGACAAAAATGTGACCGCTAGAGTGTTAACAAGGTTTTTCTATTTTTTAGCTCTTGTGACCTAGTTTTTCATCCAAGATGAGCCATGTTCAAACTCATCCGAGCTATCAACTAGATAAGCATCCTGACCAAGTTTGATGATGATTGAGTAAAAAATGTGACCGCTGGAGTGTTAACAAGGTTTTTCTATTTTTAGCTCCGGTGACCTAGTTTTTCATCCGAGATGACCCATGTTCGAACTCATCCGAGCTATCAAGTAGATAAGCATCCTGACCAAGTTTGATGATGATTGAGGCAAAAATGGGACCGCTAGAGTGTTAACAACTAAATGTTAACAGACGACGGACAATCATCGATCCTTAAAGCTCACCCTGAGCAGCATGCTCAGGTGAGCTAATGAAAGTTTCATTCATTTAAAAAAAATTCATCTTGAAAAGGTATCTTGAAATATATGATTTTTCCTGCAAACCGCAAGGATGTCAATATAATATCCGTACAGTAAATTAAACTTTTATCTTAATCAGCTAATTTTTGTGAAAAAAATACAACATTTTTTGTTCACTTTGTTTCTTTGTGAAATATCTTACACAATAAAATGTGCAAGTCATTGTCAAGAACCAAAATATTTTACATTGTATTTCTGAAATGACACAGTCTCCTTTCTGATGGTGTTACAAAATTAATGGAAGAATCCATTACTGAATGGGGAAATCAACTTCACTGTAGCTCTCAAATTTGTGCTATTCCGATTGGCTCTGATTTGAATTAACATTCACATTCAACAACCTTTTCATCTTTCTAATGCTTTAACAGACAAATCATCATAACAATGTCTGTTGAGACAAAAAATACAAGATACACTATCTCAATTTATCCTTACAAAGAAAGTCTACCTTGCAATAAAAAAAACCCTTTAACCCCCAAAACAGAGACCAATTTGCAACTCTAGACCATAATTTGAATATACTTTGTAGAAACCAACAAGCTTATGCCTTGTGTGAAATATCTAAGCTCTAGCCCTTTCCATTTTGAAGTATAAGAACTTTTAAGTTTTTTCTATTAGTTGCCATAGCAACCAGAGTTAAATGGCATTCTTTGAACAATCTTGATAAAGTTTCATACAAAGAGTATTCCTGCCAAGTTTCATTAATATTGGCCAAGTGGTATTATAGAAGATGTACTTTGAATAAAATGTGGACGGACGCTGGGCCATCCTAAAAGCCCACTTATACTATGTGCAAGGTGAGCTCAAAATAGTCAAACTAAAAAAGTAGTAAAACAGCATAAGTTTGTTAAACTCAAATGCAACCATTACCTATTCAAATCATTCACTAAATAACAAGATTAAAATTTCCTAAATCCGAAAATTTGACCTTTAAATTGAAGTGAATTTAAGACTCTATGTCAAAAAAGCTTGCATCCACATACAGAAATATTTTGTGTCAGAGAATAAGGTCTCTAGATATCCAATAAAAGAAGATCAAAACGTACCCTCAACCACAAATCGCGGAGGCATAAAATCATATCAAAACAAAGAAGCATTTACCATGTGTTCTGTAATATTGATGAGGAGCTCTGACTCAAGAAACTGTTCTAGGATATACTTCGGGGCCATGTCAACTAAAGCCTGAAATATTAAGTCATAAATGAGCTTTTTATTTATACAGCTGTAAAACAGTGGAATCGTAAAGAACATGTCATGGTGCCCACACTCATACACACAGACAGACACACACAAAGGTGAATCGCTATATGTGGTCAGGTGAAACGCTATATGTGGTCAGGTGAAAGGATGAAATAAATAAAGAAATTAGAGTGAACAAGAGCTGTCACCCAAGTGACAAATGCCCGAAAAGGTTTCTTATACATGCATGTAGTATGAAAAGAAAAGAGAATGAAAGTATTTAATTGCTTAATATAGATCTTTGTATTATTGTACCCGTTATCTCTAATTGTGATAGCGTGAACCTTCAAAATATAAGTGTGACCTTGACCTTTGAAGAATGGAGGTGGTTCCTGGACGCAACAGAATGTTGTTATGAGATAGACATTTGTGCCAAATTATTTCAAAATCCCCCAATGCATGACTTTTGTGTAAGTAGGGACGGACAGACGGATATGAGCCTTAGCTGCGACACATTGTCGTGATGTGGTAGACATTTGTGCCAAGTTATTTTAAAATCCTTCCATGCATGACAAAGTTACAGTCCAGACATGAATGTGTATCTTCAAACTCTTCTCGAGAGAATGAGTACCTTCAAACTTTAAGTGTGACTTTCACCTTGAAGGTAGGGGCATGGGTTTTAGACGCAACATGTCGTCTTGATGTGGTAGACATTAATGCTTAGTTATATTAAAATCCTTTGATACATGACAAAGTTACAGTGCGGACACGAATGTGTGTACCTATAAACTCTAATTGTGATAAAGTGAAATTCCAAATGGTAGTGTTGCCTTGACCTTTGAGGTAGGGTCAGATTATTGGACGCGACACATCGTCTTTATGTGATACACATTTTTGGCCAAGTTATTCTAAAATCCTTCCATGCATGACAAAGTTACAGTCCAGACACAAATGTGTGTACCTATAAACTCTTATTGTGAAACTTCAAAATGTTAATGTGACCTTGACCTTGAAGGTAGGGACGTAATTCTTGGATGCGACACATTGTCTTGATGTGGTAGACATTTATGCCTAGTTATATTGAAATCCTCGATGCATGACAAAGTTACAGTACTGACACGAATGTGTGTACCTATTTACTCTTAATTGCAATAATGTGAACTTTCAAAATGATAGTGTGACCTTGACCTTTGAGGTAGGGACGAGATTATTGGACGCGACACATCATTCTTATGTGGTACACACATTTATGCCAAGTAATTCTAAAATCCTTCCATGCATGACAAAGTTACTGTCCGGACAAAAATTTGTGTACCTATAAAAACTTATTGTTATAAAATTGAAACTTCAAAATGTTAGCGGACCTTGACCTTTGAGGTAAGAAGGGCGTGATTTTTGAACGCAACACATCATCTCTTATGTGGTAGACATTTATGCCAAGTTATTCTTAAATCCTTTGATGCATGACAAAGTTACAGCCCGGACACAATTGTGTGTACCTATTAATTCTAATTGTGATAATGTGAAACTTCAAAACGTTAATGTCACCTTGACCTTTGAGGTAGAGACTTAATTCTTGGAAGTCGACACATCGTCTTGACGTGGTAGACATTTATGCCTGGTTATTTTAAAATCATTCGATGCATTACAAAAATTTCAGTCCGGACACCATTGTGTGTACCTATTAATTCTAATTGTGATAATGTGAAACTTCAAAATGATAGTGTGACCTTGACCTTTGAGGAAGAGATGTGGTTCTTGGAAATGACACATCGTCTTGATGTGGTAGACAATTGTGCCAAATTATTTTAAAATCCCTTGATGTATGACAAAGTAACAGTCCGGACATAAATGAAGTGGGGACCCACAGACAGACGGACGTTTGTACGAATGGTCATTTATTGGGTACTTCTTTTGTTTAAAAGTACCCAATAAGAGAACACAAGAGCGATCAGTGATCACATGTGTCGCCTCATAATGGCCAATTTCATGTTGGGACAAGTTTTGTGAAAGACGGACAGACAGACGGACAGTGCACAACTAGACTTGGTACTGATCATTCCTGTAAAGTTTGGATAAAATTAAACCAGTAGTTTATGAGGAGTAAGTCCGGACAAGCTTTTGTGTATCTGGCAACACACAGAAAAAAACACCTTTTTATCAAAGGGCCATTACTCAGCCAAAAATCATTCAACAGGAAAACCCGTGCAACATGCGCAAGGACTTGAGCTACAGATCAATCCTGTAAAGTTTCATTGAAATTGCATTAGTGGTATAAGAGAAGTAGTCCGGACAAACTTTAAAAATAAAAATTATTAAAGGGCCATTACTCTAACAAAAATCATTGAACCGGAAAATGCTGATAATATGCACAACTAGACTTGGTACTGATCATTCCTGTAAAGTTTGGATGAAATTGCACCAGTAGTTTATGAGGAGTAGTCCGGACAAGTTTTGTGACGGATGGACAGACGACGGAGAAGTGATCCCTATATGTCGCCACTACTCCGTAGAGGCGACACAAAAAGTACCCAACAATACTGACAGAATGAATAGAATTACCCAACACGTGTCCTCTCGTGTGTTCAAGGTACCTAACAAGTGTCCTCTTGTTTGCCCCGACAGATGAACGGATGGACAGACAGACAGACTGTGCGATTTTAATATGCCTCCCTTCAGGGCATAAGAAAGCGTAAAAACTTGAATCAGAAATCTTGAAAAGGTCGCTCAAGTTTGGTACATTTTGAGTAATCACAAATAGTGTTATATTTGCCATATTTTAAGCCTATTTGTTACCTTAGCAACCAAATTTTTCAACATGGGAAAAAAAGAAAAAGACATGCGTAATCTCCAGACTGCCATCTACCCATATATCAATTTTCAAAAAAAGTTTGTGCTATTACTGGATCCAGTTTATGTGTTAAATTTGCCATATTTTCAGTCTATTTGTTGCCACAGTAACGGCTTTCAACATAGGAAGAAAAGAAAAAGACAAGCATAATCTCAAGACTGCCATCTATGTATATATCAAGTTTCATAAAAATATTTTCAGTAATTTTTGCATTATTATGGAATCCAGTTTTGTGGACGGACTTACAGATGACTGACAGACAGACAGACAGACAGATGGAGGGGTAAACCTAAAGTCCACTACTTTTTTGATCGTTCGTAATGCACAAATGACTTTTTAATTTAATAACACGAAAAAAAACAAATGGGCCAGTTGTTTTAGGTCTCACTCAAGGGAACTTCTGGACTATTCCAGAAAACTTTTACCCATACACTTAAATAGAAGATTAAGAGTCCTTATTACTGTAGTTAAATTATTAATTATGAACTGACCTGCTTTGCGGAAGGTGTCATCCCAACTTGTACAACAATGATGGCTCGTGTTATATTTTTTCTTGCTGCATTCTTTCACAATATGTTTTTATAGTTTTTATGCCAACCTTTTCATCCTCAGGAAAGAAAACAAACATCTGGTCTTAAATGAGAAAATCATTATCAAGTTCAAAATAAACTTATTTTAAACAATATACCCATATCATATATAATTTGAAAATGAGGGCTTTTAGTGTTGCTTTATTTTCCACAGGTTTCCAAATTTGCACAACATAAGTAAATATTAAACACTGATGCAATTATTTACAAAAAGTTGTCATGCTAATTATTGAATACTGGACACAGTACAGGAAAACAAAAATTATGAGAAAAAGAAGAACATGTTTAATAAATGCAAATGCGCCCCCACCATTCTTGTCAGTAAAAATTGTTCAAACAAGATGGCCATGATGGCCCTCATATCGCTCGTCTGAATTAAATATTGCAAAACTATACATGAAAGGTGATACATAATCTAAGTCTTAAACTTATATCACAAAGATCATATTTGTATCTAAAATAGTGCATGTTGTAAAACATACTGGTTGCTGCTATTGCTAAGGAAAACAATAGTCACTAAAGAAGTCATTGGTTGCTATACCAAAATCAGAATGGAAGTCAGTGAATGCTTTAAAATTAAAATGGTAGATTTACTCATTGTCATGGAAAGCTAATGTTAGCTATGGAAATCAAACAGTTGCTATGGTAGCCATTGCTTGCTACAGAAAGTCAATGGTTCTTATGGAAAAGTAAATTGTTGCTATAGAATGTCAATGGTTGCTAATTAGAGTCACTTACTGCTTTTTAAGTCATTGTTTGTTATGAAAGTCTTTTGTAGCGTAGAATGTTGCTAGTTGCTATTGAAGTTTATGTTTGCTTATAATGGAAAACCAGTGGTTGCTATGGAAGTTAATGGTTGCTATGGGAAGTCATATGCTTGCAATAGAGATCACTGGTTGCTATGGAAAGTTCATGGTTGCCTTTGGAAAGTCAATGGATACTTTGGAATGTGAATGGGTGCTAAAGAAGTCTATGGTTGCCATGAAAGTCAATAGTTGCTATGTGAGTCTCTGGTTTTCTATGGGAAGTCAATGGTTGCTATGGAAATCTATGGTTACTATGAAAAGTCAGTGGTTGCTGTGGAAGTCAATGGAAAGTCAGTTTTTTTAGATTCATTCCAGGAACATTTTGGCTCAGGTTTAACAATATTGGCCTATAAGTATCGGAGAAGTTGATAAAAAAAAAGATACCATCAACAACACATGATGGACACAGACTGATTTCAAATGCTCACCCTTGAGCACTTTGTGCTCTAAAAACAAGAAAATTTCATTTATTTGACTTTCATGGTCAAGGTCAATTACAGGTCAACATCACATCTTAATTATTCAATATATTTATTTGGTGTAAAGTCTTGTTTTGTCCAAGTATGCATCAAATTCGTACATAAATAACAAAATCATGACAATTTAACCAAAATTCAATAATTGTACCTTGATGGTCAAGGTCATATTAAGCTGAAGGTCAAAGTCAGTTCAACCTTGGTCTTGTTCAAAAGGTATGAAGATAATCTGTTTATTAATTAACAAGTTACAGTCAATTATAGCAAAAAGCATTGAAAATACAATAATTTCACTCTCTAAGTCAAGGTCATAAATGAGCCAAGGTCAATTTGAGTTTGATAAACATAGAGATAATATCCTAAAGAATGTTGTGACTTAATTTGAAGTAAATCCATTAATAACAAAGTAATAGCCAGTTACAAGGGAAACAAGTAGAGATTTTGATGCTAAAGCATCAAGTCGCCGGATAGAAAAATGATTGTATTATCATAAATTTAAGAAAATATAAGTTTAATGGTTCAAGTATAAAAATAAGAGGAACAATCAGTTGAGTAATGTTTGCCACTGAGGCTTGTAAGGCAAGACTTAGTGCTATGCTGGTAATTCTTCTTGTAAATGTACTTTAAACATATACTGTTGTACCATACATTGAAATCCGTATAGGTTACTAGTTCAGATTCAGATAATTACCGACAAATATTTATTTACCGATCATCGAATATTTGCAAAGTGACTATGAAAATATATATATGTTTAATTATTTCATGAAACAATACAATTTTACTGTAAAAGTGTTGTACATCATTATTATGTGCTATAGAAAAAATATATAATTTAGTTGAAATCAATACATGTATTCCAATCGTTACATACGATATATAAAATTAACGTTTAATTGCCTTAGTTGAAATCAATACATGTATTCCCATCGTTACATACAATATATAAAATTAACGTTTAATTGCCTTAGTTGAAATCAATACATGTATTCCCATCGTTACATACAATATATAAAATTAACGTTTAATTGCCTTTCAGTGCAATAAACTATCAACACAAAGATAGTTTATTATTTTTTTCTATGTAGTTATTACGATTGTCATACCGTTTTGGAAACCTGCGTGACGGAAACTGACCGGAATATACCGAAATCAACGATTATCATTATATATTTCAATAATGTGCCTCTTAAGCATAAAATTATTTTGGATGTTCAACCTAAACTAAAACTATTGAACTTTCTTGTCCAAAGTTTGACAGAAAGGACCACAAGAAGAAAGGAAAAGGTTTTGAAAATTTATTTTTAATGTGTAAAATATGAGTTAACAGGTTTTTCTATTGATTTAAAGTATGAAACTGATTAATGAAAAATAACTTATGTAATTATCTGTACAAAATTACAATGATTTGCATCTTATCGGCTACCACACCTTTTGCCAACCATTAACAAGTTACCTGTATGTCTTATCAGCAATCTGTAACTATTAATAGATTTTATAACGATATACAACAAATATAAACATGTAGTCACGTGATTCTTACGAAAGACAAGGGAGAATTTGTTTATAATTAGATAAAATAATGTAATATAATAGGTCTCATAAAATATAAACAACCAAATAATTTTAAAGTGTCATTTCAAATATCATTCATGATTTATATATTATAAAATAGCAATGCTTGACACATAGAAAAAAGTAAAAGTAACCCTAATATTCAATGGCTGATCCTTGGGGATATGTTATTGATTCATTTTATGTTATTGTAATGTTGCTTTTTAAGATGTCAATATGTGCAGATTTCATTTCACTGAGCAAAGTTATCATATGTTTGAATTTTTGAGATTTCTGAAAAATAATTGTTGTCTTTAATTGTTCAATGATTTATATGCTTTTATTTTCAGATTTTAAGGGCTTCTCCTACCATAGGTTTAATATTAAACTGTTACAAATATAGTTGCCGGTTTCTACCGGCGACTTCTCCTACCATAGGTATAATATGAAACTGTTACAAATATAGTTGCCGGTTTCTACCGGCGACTTCTCCTAAAATAGGTATAATATGAAACTGTTACAAATATAGTTGCCGGTTTCTACCGGCGACTTCTCCTACCATAGGTTTAATATGAAACTGTTACAAATATAGTCGCCGGTTTCTACCAGCGACTAACAAGAACGTGTTTGTTAAACATTAATGCCCCCGGCTCAGATTCTTGTCAGTAACAATATTTCAAAAAATATTTACCCAGTCACTCAGTTAAGGTCAGAGAATAGTCAAAATAATAATGTAAACACAGTTATATAACTTGAAAGAGTCATGGCGTTTTGTAATTGTGAAAAATTTAAGTTGGCAAGTCATTGCTATGGCTTGTGATGAAGTTGAAAAAAACCCTAAATCAATCCTAGGATGTAAATTATCATCCTTTCAAATATGAACAAGAGAGCATCGCTAGGCGGAGCATTATATGCCCAAAAGTGTAGCACCGCTAGGCGGAGCATTATATGCCCAAAAGTGTTTTTTTTTTTTTTATAATGATGAAGCATTTGTAAGACATTGGAATTAAATAAAGTATTACCTCCTTCAAAAAGCAATTCTCCTTTGTAGCTGAAGAACCTTCATATATATACAGTTGCCGTTTCCAAAGCACCACCATCAAGTTGTTATCTTGTAAGTTAAAATGCTACGACGGACGGACAAAAGACGCCAGGGGTATAACATATCTCAATATAAGTGATCATCCTATGAAGGTTGACAAGTTGTTAAACTGCTAACAATATTAAGGTCATTTGATATTGACCTGATCTTGTGACCCCAATATAGATATGGATCTTTTATTTAATATAGGCAATCATCCTATGAAGTTTGAACACTGTAAGCCAAATGGAACTTGTGTTATGCTCCAGAAAGCACAATTTTCAGTGTGAAGATCATTGTGACCCTGACCTTTGACCTTATGACCCTAAAATCAATAGGGGTTATGTATTGGACATGGCTGTTCATCCTATAAAATTTTACACCTGCAGGTTGATTAATACTAAAGTTATTGAGCAGAAACTGTTTCAGTTTTAAGGTAATAGTGACCTTAACCTTTGACCTTGTGACTCTAAAATCAATAGGGGTCTCCTACCTAATATTAACAATCATCCTATGAAGTTTAAACACTGTGGGCCAAATGGAACTTAAGTCATGCTCCAGAAAGTACAATGTTCAGTGTAAAGATTATTGTGACCCTGACCTTTGACCTTATGACCCTAAAATCAATAGGGGTTATGTATTGGACATGACTGTTTATCCTTTAAAATTTTACAGCTGCAGGTTGATTAGTACTTAAGTTATTGAGAAGAAGCTGTTTCAGTTTTAAGGTAATAGTGACCTTGACCTTTGACCTTGTGACCTCAAAATCAATAGGGATCTTCTACCCAATATTGACAATCATCCTTTGAAGTTTGAACACTGTGGGCCAAATGGAAATTACGTCATGCTCCAGAAACCACAATTTTCAGCTTAAAGATCAATGTGACCCTGACCTTTGACCTTATGACCCTAAAATCATTTTTACTAAGTCAAGGGCAATAACTCTAAAAATACTACATATATCCACATTTCTGTAAAGTTTCATGACTCTAGGTCAAATACTTTTGAGCTATTTGCGCACAAGTTGAAATTTGCAAATTTTTAAAAAAGGGCAATCACTCTAACGAGAGGGCCATGATGGCCCTGGGTCGCTCACCAGAAACAACTGCTTTTCAGTGTTGGAAATTATCCATTGTCAATATTTTCTAATATTAAATTTGAGCATAGAATATGTTTAAACAACTAGAAATGTGTCATCATGCCACGGATGCCCCCGCATGCAGCCAAAATTTCAAATGTTATATTTAGTTTCAAATTTGTTTGCACAAATTATTTTTTTCATTCTAAGTTCAAAGCCCTTAAAACTTTTCAATGTTAACACAAACTATTTTTATACAATATTCAAGGCACTGAAATTATTCAGTCTTAACCTTTTGAAAATAGCATATTGCATGATTTGTAGCCAAAATAACGGCTACATACATTTCCACAAAAGTATGAGTAATGAAACTGAAAGTTCAAAATTTTTCCAACATTCAGGAAAGATAAGTTTGTCCAAAATCATTGAACCACGACCAAATTCAAACTTAAACTGCTTATTCCTAAGATGTATCTATATTATTTTCAAAGTGAAAGGGACATAACTCTACCAAAAAATCATCGAACCATGACCAAATTCCAACTTGACCTGCGCATTCCTTTGACATACCCATATGTCAAATTTGAGTTGAATAATTATGTAACACTGTTGGGTTGATAATGAACAGAAACTGTAAATTTCATATTATTTTCAAAGTGAAAGGGGCATTACTCTGCCAAAAATCATCGAATCATGACCAAATTCGAACTTGACCTGTATTTTCTCATGACATATCCATATGTCAAGTTTGAGTTGAATGTGTTGTACCGTTGGGGCGATAATGAACGGAAACTGAAAATTTCATATTACTTTCAAAGTTAAAGGGGCATAACTCTGCCAAAAATCATCGAACCATGACCAAATTCGAACTTGACCTGTATTTTCTCATGACATATCCATATGTCAAATTTGAGTTGAATATATGCAAAAGTTATTAAGATAATGAACGGAAACTGATGATGACGGAATGACGGAAGGACGAAATGACGGAAAAAGGGTAACACTATATGCCCCTGCCATTATATGGCGGGGGCATAATAATTTGATAAAATGCCATGACCTGGGGCATTAAGCTTTAGCGTAAACAGGGATAATCAAATTAATATGAGCAAACTTGATAAAAGACTACCTAAGAATGCTTCAAAGTTTGGTGATCATCTATCAATTATTTTAGTAGGAAATGATGTTCAACTATTTTTAGCTTTAGTGGCCCCTAAAAGGGGCCAATCAAATTAATATGAGCAAACTTGATAAAAGACTTCCTAAGAATGCTACAGACAAAGTTTGGTGATCATCCATCAATTACTTCTGTAGAAATAGACGTTTAAAAGTATTTCTATTTTTAGCTTTAGCGGTCCCTAAAAGGGGCCAATCAAATTAATATGAGCAAACTTGATATAAGACTACCTAAGAATGCTACAGACAAAATTTGGCGATCATCCATCAATTAGTTCTGTAGAAATAGACATTGAAAGGTATTCCATTTTAGCTGCCTCCCCCCCTATTTGTTGTCTCAAATGGTGAAAAAAATGCCTTACTTAGGCCCCCAACACCTTTTTTTTGTTTGAGGAATGTTTAAAAAAGTGACCATTTTTTTCGGCGCAACCCCCAATCCAAAAGATACATCAGGGGGTTGCCAGAAGAGGGATGTGTCCCCATCTGTTTGGGGGGTTTGAAGGGGGGGGGGGCGGTAGTCCCCCTCATCGCCAAGAAAATTTTGGACTTGTGAGAGGCTAAAAACTACCCCAGGTCGATCACAAGGTAACATGTAACCAACGCGGAAAAGCCTTTGACTCTATCTCAATCCATTGAGAAGTTGATGGAAAAAATCCAAGCAAAATAGTGATTTTTGGCAATTTTGAGATGTCCCCTCATTGCCATGGTAACAGGAAATTTAAGACTGAGCATGTTGTTACAAAGGCAATGGTCCAGTCAACATTTGTGCTAAGTTTGATTAGTATTGAAGCAGTTTTTATAGTTTTATAGCAATTTGAACTTAACGAGAGACTTTTCAATGAAAACAGCCATTTTTCACAAAATGCTCATGGGTTGAAGGTTTTTCTTCTTTTAGCCCTAGAGACCCCTAAAACAGTGTTTCTGCCAGAGCGCGTTTTTGCGTTTTTGGCGCACTATTTTCAGCCATGACGCAATGAAATTTAGTTAGTGCGTATTTTGTGACGCAAGAATTTCACCGTCGCTGATTTCAACACAAGTCAGATATACAGACTATAAACGGTCAATTCAGTATAAAAATGTACGGAATGTTTACCGTGGGCTCCACTATAATTTTAATGAGAAATGAAATTTACCGGGTCCGTGGTCCGGCATTTAGCCAATTTCAACTAGTTAATAAACGCTTGCATTTATACGTTACTGCATATATTGAAAGCGCCCAGACAAAATTATTTATTTTGTTGTCGTCATATTCTGCGAACGAATAACTGTCTGCTGGAAAATGCAGTCTGCGTATATGTTAGTGTTCATCTGTGCTGTTCTACAGAAATTGGAAACTTCGAAGGGAGCGATAGCGACAGGAGAATGTTTCTAATTTCTGTAAAACAGCTAAGGATGAACACTAACATATTTAGTGTCAAGCTTTATTTGGCCCTTGATTACGTCACTAGGCGGTACTATGAAGCACTATGAAAAATAGAAGGCGACTATGAACGAATTTCAATATAGTATCGACTTTCTTTCTTCTATGAAAATTAACACACATAATTTTTAAGAAATACAGCGTTATTATTGGATGACAAATAATCCAAAATAGCAGAGATTGACCAATTTCTTCACGAAAAATATACAAAATATTGTAAATAAAACTTATAAAGTGTTACCTGTTTTTTTTTTTTACATTTTTGTTAAATTTATTGGCATGACCCTTATGAATTTGAAATGACCCCTAAAATATCATACAGGGGGTCATAAAAGACCCTCAGAAAATCAGAGCTGGCAGAAACACTGCTAAAAGGGGCCAATCAAATTCATATGAGCAAACTTGATAAAAGACTACCTAAGAATGCTACAGACCAAGTTTGGTGATCATTCATCAATTAGTTCTGTAGAAATAGACATTTAAAGGTATTTCTATTTTTAGCTTAAGCAGCCCCTAAAAGGAGCCAATCAAATTAATATGAGCAAACTTGATAAAATACTACCCAAGAATGCTACAGACAAAGTTTGGTGATCATCTATCCATTAGTTCTGTAGAAGAAGATGTTTAAAAGTGTTCTATTTTTAGCCCTAGAGACCCCTAAAAGGGGCAAATCAAATTAATATGAGCAAACTTGATAAAAGACAACCCAAGAATGCTACATACAAAGTTTGGTGATCATCCATCAAATAGTTGTTTAAAGGTTTTTCTATTTTTAGTTCTGTTGACCCCTAAAAGGGGCCAATTGAAATGACATGAGCAAATTCAAGTGACTGTCACAAGGATGCTACAGACCAATTTGAAGTAAATCTGACCAGCAGTTTCAGAGAAGAAGACGATTGTTGGTGCATGACGACGGACACCAGAGCATCCCCCTTTGATACTAATAGCTCATCCTGAACCGTCGGTTCTAGTGAGCTAAAAATACTAAATATATCCACACAAAAATACCCTAGGTGCACAACTACACATGCTGATCAACATTTCTGTAAAGTTTCATGACTCTAGATCAAACACTTTTTGAAGTTTCATGACTCTAGATCAAATACTTTTTGAGCCATGTGGGACACAAGTTGAAAATTGCAAATTTTTACTAAGTAAAGGGCAACAAGAAATGTCGAACGACACATATGCCCCCTTTTTCTAGCCCTTGACTCACATTATTTGTTATTTTGTTACAGAAACTTGCCATAAATGGGTACATGGAAGTGTTCAGTAATGGAAAAAAGAAAAATAAAGAAGACTTTGTGATAAATAGTTTTCAAGATAATGAGCGGAAACCATTCTGACATTTAAGTCCCCTGTGACCTTGACCTTTGAACTGGTGACCCAAAATCAATAGGGGTCATCTTATAGTTATGACCAATCAATATGTGAAATATGAAGACTGTGATAAACAGCTTTCAAGATAATAAGCAGAAATCATACTAACATACAAGGACCCTGTGACCTACACCTTTGACCTATTGACCCCAAAATCAATAGGGATCACTTACTAGTTATGACTAATCAGTATGTGAAATATTAAGACTTTGTGATGAATAGTTTCCAAGATAATAAGCAGAAACCATTCTGACATTTAAGGACCCTGTGACCTTGACCTTTGACTTAGTAGTGACCCCAAAAGCAATACAGCTCATCTACTGCTTATGACCAATCACTATGTGAAATATGAAGACTTTGTGATGCATAGCTTTCAAGATAATGAGCTGAAATCATACTAACATTCAAGGATCCTGTGACCTTGACCTTTAACCTGGTGACCCCAAAATCAATAGGGGTTATCTACTAGTTATGAACAATCAATATTTGAAATAGGAAGACTTAGTGATAAATAGTAACCAAGATAGTGAGCGGAATGCATTCTAACATTTATGGCCCTTGTGACCTTTGACCCTAAAATCAATAGGGGTCATTTACTTGTTATGACTGATCAATATATTAAATATGAAGACTTTGTGATAAATAGTAACCAAGATAATAAGGTGAATTCAAACTACCATTTAAGGCCCTTGTGACCTTGACCTCTGACCTAGTGACCCCAAAATCAAAAGGGGTCATCTACGAGTTATGTCCAATCAATATGTAATATATGAAGACTTTGTGATGAATACTTTTCAAGATAATCACCAGAAACCATTCTAAAATTTTAGGCCCCTGTGATCTTGACCTTGCACCTAGTAACCCCAAAATCAATAGGAGTCATCAACTAGTTATGACCAATCAATATGTGAAATATGAAGACTTTGTGATAAATAGTTTTCAAGATAATCAGCGGAAACCATGTGGTCTAACGTCGAACAGCCAGACAGACAGACGGACGGACATTAGCAAACATTATACCCCCTCTTCTTTGAAGGGGGGCATAATAACTCTAAAAAATACTTAATATATCCATACAACAAGATTGCATTTGTGAAAAATGCTATGCCACCGCATTAATACAACACTAAATAGTAGTGTAGGAACAGATTTTTTTTTTTTTTTGAAAATTGTCATAATGCATAGATATTATTAGATTAGTGGTTAAATCTATTGTTATTCAAATAAAATATCAGAGTAGGAATATATCAATGCAGTTGAGTCTAGTGAATTTGGTGGTGAAGGTCATATTTAACAAAGCCTAAATTTCATGACTACATCAAAGGACAACACATTAAGACACTTTGTCAAAATCTAGGTCAGCAGATATCAAAGTTCACTTTACATCTTAATCTGTGCACATGGTTCAATTTCGTAGCTGTAAATCAAAGGACAAGAAAGTAGGTCACATCATCAAAATCTAGGTCACCTGATATCAAAGTACAATTTTACAACTAAAACTGTGCACATGGTCAAAATTTCATTGCTGTACATCAAAGGAGAAGAAAGTAGGTCAGTGTCCCCTTGGGCAGGGCAAAAGTTTGACCCAAGGGTTTAATTCAAAACAATCTTGATACAGGTTCACCAAACAACATTTCATGTCAAATATCTAAGCTGTAGCTTTCTCCAATTCAGAAAACATTTGTTTTAGTTTCTGTTTTTACTACGCGTACATAATGGAATCAATGCCCCCAGGCAGGGCTAATTTTCACACCAGGGGGAAAATATGAACAACTTTGGTAGAGGACCTATAGATGATATTATATAGCAAACATCGAAGCTCTTTGCCTTGTACCTTCAGACAAGAAGATATTTCAAGTTTTTATCATATGTACATAGTAAAAATCAATTCCCCCGTGGCGGGCCAATTTTGACCCAGGGCATTTATTTGAACAAACTTGGTAGACAAGCATTAGAAGTTGTTTCATGCTAAGTATCTAAACTCTAGCTCTTTGGGTTTTTTTATAAGGAGATTTTTTTACACATATACACATATAAGGAAAATCAATGACCCCTGGGGTGGGGCGAATTTTCACCCCAGGGCATTTTTTTGAACAAACTTGGTAGACACTGACTAGGTGATGTTTCATGCCAAATATTTAAGCTCTAGCTCTTGCGATTTTCTAAAAGAAGTCTTTAAGTTTTTTCTTTCGGTTGCCATGGCAACTAGAGTTCTGCTTGGAATTAAATTCTTTGAACAAATTTTTCAAGTTGACAACCAAAGGAACATTCCTGAGAAGTTTGGATGAAATTGGCCCAGTGGTTTATGAGGAGATGTTGTTTAAAGTAAAAGTTTACAGAGAGACGCTGGATGAAAAGCGATCACAAAAGCTCACCATGTCACTTTGTGACAGGTGAGATAAAAAGGCAAGACAGAGTTGTGGTTCTTTTGCGCTGTACTTCTACCCAATGAGATCTATCAACCTACAAAGTTTCATGTTGTTATCTCTTATAGTTTAAGAGTTATGACCCGGACAACGGTCAAAGTGTAACAAGACATGTCGGAGGACAGTAAGGCTCAACTATTCGAAAAAGTTGTCACAAGGGTGTTTTATCGAGTATAATAATGCTTACCTATAAATACAATCATAAAATTGACCGAAAAGGTACAAAGGCTTGTTATTAAGATGTTTTATCAAGTAAATCACTGCTTTATTATTATGAATGCATAAAATTTTCCCAAAAACGGCACAAACCCTTCAGTAGTTATGGAGATAACAGCTTACAAGCAAAACCTTACCATGAATTTCTAAGTTGAAAAAGGGGAGTAAAATCAGCCTAAATGCAAGATAGAATAATGGATCTTGGTCAGTGCCCTACAATTATGACCCTAAATGCATATGTGAAGTTGTAAATAAATATCTGTAATAGTTATTGAGATATGTAAAACTTGCATGTAAACATTAACAAGAGACTAAGTAGAAAAGGGGAGATAAATCAGCTTAAATGCAAGATAGAGTTATGGAACTTGGTCAGTGACATACAATTATGACCCTTCATGCATATGTGAAGTTTCAAATCAAAATTTCTGATAGTTATTGAGATATGTAAAACTTACATATAAACATTAACCAAGAGACTAAGTAAACAAGAGGGCCATGATGGCCCTGAGGTCGCTCACCTGTATATTAGGTTTCATGATGTTAAGTTTTTACTACACACACATATAATGAAAAACAAGCAAATTCGTTGAATTTATATCCCCGCGCCGAGTACTGGTTATTATTAACACAACAACTGAAGACATAAGGCTTTATTTATATATTAATCATGGCATAAACAGTAATATTCTTTGTGAACTTTGATAAATATTCAGGGCAATAACAGGGCCATAACTTTGTGTTAAATAGTAAAATCTGGAAATGCCAATGAGATGTATGCATACTACATAACTAATCAAGGGCCATAAATCTGAGTTATAAGTATCTTGACTGGAACAAGGCGACTATATGCATATCTCCTCTTAGTATCCCATAAAGTTTCATTGAATTCCAGCCAGTAGTAGCAGAGAAGTAGCGAGGAAACAAATATTTTTCTATATGGATACTGCACCATAACTAATCAAGGGCCATAACTCTGAGTTAAAGTGTCCTGACCGGAACAAGCCGACGATATGCGCATCTCCTCTTGGTATTGAAGGTTCCCATAAATTTTCGTTGAAATTCCAGCCAGTAGTTGCAGAGAAGTAGTGCTGGAAACGATTTTTAACTCTATATGCATACTACATAACTTAATCAAGGGCCATAACTCTGAAGTTAAAGTGTCTGACCGGAACAAGCCGACGATATGCGGCATACTCCTGCTTGATATTGATGATTCCATAAAGTTTCGTTGAATTCCAGCCAGTAGTTGCAGAGAACTACACCGGGAAACGACTTTTTACTCCATATTGCATATTGCATAACTAATCAAGGGCCATAACTCTGAGTTAAAGTGTCTGACCCGAACAAGCAAGGATATGCGCATCTTCTCTTGGTATTGAAGGTTCCCATAAAGGGTTCGTTGAATTCCAGCCAGTAGTTCAGAGAAGTAGCGCGGAAAACGATTTTTTACTCTATATGCATACTTCATAACTAATCAAGGGCCACAACTCTGAGTTAAAGGGTCTGACCGGAACAAGCTGACGATATGCGCATCCCTCTTGGTATTGATATTCCCATAAGTTTCGTTGAATTCCAGCCAGTATTGCAGAGAACTACTCCGGAAACGATTTTACTCTATATGCATACTACTATTAAAACTAAGCAAGGGCCATAACTCTGAGTTAAAGGGTCTGACCAGAACAGCTGACGAAATGCGCATCTCCTCTTGATATTGATGATTCCCATAAAGTTTCGTTCAGAATTCCAGCCAGTAGTTGCAGAGAACTACTCCGGAAACGAAATTCACGAAATTCGGACGGACGGATGGATGGACAGATGCGCATCTCTCTTGATATTGATGATTCCCATAAAGTTTCGTTTGAATTCCAGCCAGTAGTTGCAGAGAACTACTCCGCAAACGAAATTCGGACGGACGGACAACGCCAAAACTATATCCCCCTCCCGATTCCATCTGACACCCCCCCTCCCCCCCCCGGCAGGGCCAATTTTAACCCAAGGGCTTTTATTTGAACAAACTTGGTAGACACCCACATGAAGATGTTTCATGTTAAACATCTTACCTCTAGCTCATTGGGTTTTTTAAAAGAAGATTTTTTAAGTTTTTACTATACACATATAATTAAAAACAATGACACCTCTGGGGCGGGGCCAGTTTTGACTCCAGGGCTTTTATTTGAACAAACTTTGTAGACACTTACTAGAAGATGTTTCATGCTCAATATCTAAACTCTAGCTATTTGGGTTTTATCAAAGAAGATTTTTAAGTTTTTGCCATACACATATAAGGAAAATCAATGACCCTCGGGGCAGGGCCAATTTTGACCCCAGGGCTTTTATTTGAACAAACTTTGTAGACACTAAACTAGAAGATGTTTCATGCTTAATATCTAAACTCTAGCTATTTGGGTTTTTCAAAGAAGATTTTTTTTAAGTTTTTGCTATACACATATAAGGAAAATCAATGACCCCGGGGGGGGCCAATTTTGACCCCAGGGCTTTTATTTAAACAAACTTTGTAGACACCCATTAGAACATGTTTCATGCTAAATATCTTAGCTCTAGCTCTTTGAGTTCTTTAAAAAGAAGATTTTTAAGTTTTTACTATATGCATATAGGGAAAATCAATGACCCCCTGGGGCAGGGCCAATTTTGACCCCAGTTGCTTTTACTTGAACAAACTTGGTAGACACTCATTAGAAGATGTTTAATGCTAAGTATCTCAGCTCTAGCTCTTTGGGTTTTTTAAAAGAAAATTTAAGTATTTACTATATGCATGTAGGGAAAATCAATGACCCCCTGGGCGGGGCCAATTTTGACCCCAGGACTTTTATTTGAACAAACTTGGTAGACACTCACTAGCCAAATATCTAAGCTCTAGCTCTTTGGGTTTTTTTCAATGAAGATATTTAAAGTTTTTTTCTTTTGGTTGCCATGGCAACCAGAGTTCTGCATGGAATTAAAATTCTTTGAACAATTTTCAAAGGTGACCACCAAAAAGGAACATTCCTGTGAAGTTTGGATGAAATTCGCTTAGTGGTTTTATGAGGAGATGTTGTTTAAAGTAAAAGTTTACGGACGCCGGACGGACGCCGGACGAAAAGCGATCACAAAAGCTCACCCTGTCACTTTGTGACAGGTGAGCTAAAAAAGGGGAGATAAATCAGCCTAAATACATGACACAGATATGAGTGCTGTTCAGTGATCATTATTTATGACCACAAAAATAACATATGAAGTTTAAAGTTTGTATCTTTAATAGTTTCAGAGATATGCAAAACTTGCATGTTAAACATAACCAAGAAGAGGAGATTTTTTTAGTACAAAAGGGAGCATAATTCAGTCAAAATACATGGCAGAGTAATGAATCTTGAGATGTGACCTTCAATTATGACCCTAAGTACATGTGTTAAGTTTCAAGTAAATATCTTTGAAGACCTTAACCTTAAACCAAAATTTTTAAGTTTCAAAGGGGCAAATAATTATGCAAATATTGCAGGCAGAGTTATGCAACTTTGTAAACTGATGTACATTGTTACTTATAAAAAAGGTATTGTAAATTTCAATTGAATATCTCAAGCAAAAATTGAGATATTTGACTTTACAAAAAACTTTAACCAAAAATTTCTAATTTAAAAAGGGGCATAATTCTGTACAAATTATTGTACGCAGAGTTCCCTCCAACTTAGATTTTCAATCTGATGTGTAATGTTACTATAAATAAGTATTGTAAGTTTCAATTGAATATCTCAAGCATTTTTTGTTTCTATACAAATTGAAGATTGCCATAATGCATAGATCACTGACCTATCTAATTCTTATTATCAAATTAGTGGTTAAAATCTATTGTTTTTATTCACATAAAAGATCAGAGTAGGAATCTATCAATGCAGTTGAGTCAAGTGAATTTGATGGTGAAGGTCATATTTCACATGGCACAAAATTCCATGACGGTACATCAAAGACAACACAGTAAGACTTTGTCAAAATCTAGGCCAGCTGATATCAATGTTCACTTTACATCATTCTTAATCTGTGCACATAGTAGAAATTTCATAGCTGCACATTGAAAGACAAGAAAGTAGGTCACATCATTAAAATCTACTAGGTCACCTGATATCAAAGTTCATTTTTACAACTAAAAATGTGCACATAGTCCAAATTTCATGGCTGTAACATCAAAGGACAAGAAAGTAGGTCACTGTCCCCTAAGGCAAGGCATAATTTTGACCCAAGGGTTTAACTCTTTAATTTTAATTTATTTTAATTAATTTTTTACTATATGTACATAGTGAAAATCAATGACCCCAGGGAAGGGCCAATTTTGAGGCCAGGGCTATAATTTGAACAATCTTGGTAGAGGTTCACTACACAAAGTCTCAGGCCAAATATGTAACCTCTAGCCAGAGTTTGTCAATTCAGAGAAGAAGATTTTTCAAGTTTTTATTTTATACATATAAGGAAAACTATCGCCTTAGGGGGCAGGGCAATTTTAACACTAGGGGCATAATTTAAACAACTTTGGTAGAGGACCCATAGATTATATTATATACAAAATATCAAAGCTCTAAGCCTTGTACCTTCAGACAAGAAGATTTTTTAATCTTTTACTATATATACATAGTGAAAATCAATGGATCCCCTGGGCTGGGCCAATTTCAACCCATGGCTATTTTTTGAACAATATTGTCAACCCCATGGCTATTTTTTTTAACAATATTGGTAGAGGTTCACTACACAATGTTTCGTGCAAAATATCTAACCTCTAGCCTTTGTCAATTTCGAGTAGATGATTTTTTAAGTTTTTACTATATAAATATAAAGAAAACCTATGACCCCCGGGGCGGGGCTAATTCTGACGCTAGAGGCAAAATTTGAACAACTTTGGTAGAGTACCTACAGATGATATCACATACCAAATAAATAAATATACAAGAAGATTTTTTAAATTTATTCTTATAATTCCTTTTGGTTGCCATGGCAAAAAATTATTTGAACAACTTTGGAAGCCCTTCACCCAAGGATCAATCCTGCCATGTTTGGTTGAAATTGGACTAGTGGTTTTTTACAAAAAGACTTTTTAAGTTCACTATATGACCGCCGCCATGAGAAAAGGGGCACTCGGGCATATATGACGTAACGTCAAAAACTTCGGGAAAAGGAGAACGGCTAATGACAGCGATTTTTTCGTCGCCATACTAGTTTCGGTGCGCGAGATTTATAAAGTATTGGCTGTATATGAATTGTTTGAGGAAATGGACGAATTTGAGGTAAAAAACAAACATTCTATTATATTTATATTTAAAAATTTGGTGTCTAGTCGTCATATTTATTGACTTTTTAAACACGTCTGCTGTTCGCTATCGTTTGCAGCTTTAATCCCGGTCTACAAATTATTCACAGCAAAACTGTACATTAATTTTAAATGATGTCACACTTTGCAATTTCTGTCAGTTTATGTCATATTTGTTAATTTAAACTGAATTTTATTAGCGCTGTATTGATTTTTTTCTTTTGACAGCAGTGTTTACATAAATGCTAAGCGACGTGATTCTCTCCCCTGTTTGCTATTTTTAGCAAAAATTATTTTATATAATAAATATTGATAGCCTAGCATTACATGTGTCCGTGGCTCAGTGGATACAGCGTGTGCGTTGCGTGCGCGTCGATCGTGGTTCGAAACCTCGTTCTGTCTTATTTATTCTTTTTTTTACATTTAATCTTTAAATGTTCTTTCAAATACTTTTTCGATTATTTTAGGAATTAAATGGATTATTTGAATCATTTGGAGTACCTGCCGAGCAGAGTCAAACATCAACAGAGGTTGATATTCCTGAAGATCTGAGCCAGGAGTTTGAAGTCAGTGACAGTGACCAAGAACAGTCTGACACAGAACAGGTAGTGAATGAAAGGATTGAAGAAGTGATTAGAAATTATGACACTGTAAATACCAGGGAATCAGACTCAGACAGAGACACTGATGACGCATCATGTACTCGTAACAGAGCCTGTAATGTTTGTACGTGTGAAGTTGATTGCCTTCTCTATTTTGACAAAGCTAGTGTTGACAGTCACACACTTTCTATGAGAGAGATTGACAGAAATGAAGCAGAGATGTTCATTACTGGGAGTGTACATCAAATTGCTACTGACGAAACTCTTAAAGGGAAACGCCGGAAACGGACTCGTTTTAGATACACATTTCATGGTAAACCTATCTGTTAGAAGGCATTCATGTATGTAAATGATATCGGATCAAAAGCTCTCCGAAACCTACTTGATCACTTTACTACCAATGGCGCAATACCACGTACCCACGGAAACAGTGGAAGAAAACCACACCATGCCCTCGGTTACAATGAGATACGGTTTTGTGTAGACTGGATTTTATGGTATGCTGATATCAATCGTTTACCTATGCCAGCAGCACCCAGGGGCCGTGACGGGGAAGCCCCTATTCTTCTCCCGTCGAACCTTACAAAAGCTTCTCTACACAGTCAATATTGTCAGGCATGTGAGGAGTCAGATGTACGGAAGCTCGGAGTGTCATCATTCAAAAATGTATGGAAAAATTGCATTCCACACATAAAGATAATAAATCATAGATATTTTATATACATGTACATTTTGGACAAACCACAATATATGTTTTACCTTAATGTTTTAGGATGCTCAAACAGAACGTCAGGCGTACATGACAGCGGTTATTCAAGCGAGAGAAAAAGATGGTAGGCTACACCCGACCGACAATACCCGTTGCACCAATTTCCACAGAGTTCAGTAAGGTATGCATATGACAGTTATGGTATAAGCTTTAAAGATCTTTTACAGGTTATATGACCATATATAAACGGTTGTTGTATATATAACCGAGCTGTAAGGCAATTGCATATTACCGTTTACATTCATTAAGAATTAATTTTTATTACGAACTTATAATAATGCAAACTTTCTTTATTATTAGAAGTAAAATGAAACAAGATATGTTTGTAAAACATGTATGCCCCCTATCAGCAGCCAATTAGTCATGTGATAAGGTTATTATGCATGACTTCTGACCCAGTGATCAAACAATTAATAAGGGTTATAAAGTATCTACTGGTCATGACCTTGACCTTTGACCCCTTGACCCAAAACTCAATAGGGGTCATCTGCTGGTCACGACCAATCATCAAACAAAGTTTGAAGTTCCTAGGCCTAGGCGTTTTTAGTAAATTGATCAGAAACCGTTTTTTACCTACAAGTCAATGTGACCTTGACCTTTGACCCTTGACCCCAAAATCAATAGGGGTCATCTGCTGGTCATGACCAATCACCATGCCAAGTTTGAAGTTCTTAGGCCTAAGGGTTCTCTTATTATTGATTGGAAACCGTTTTAACATACAAGGTCAATGTGACCTTGACCTTTGACCCCAAAATCAATAGGGGTCATCTGCTGGTCATGACCAATCACCATGCCAAGTTTGAAGTTTCTAGGCCGAAGCGTTCTTAAGTTATTGATCAGAAACCGTTTTTACTTACAAGGTCATTGTGACCTTGACCTTTGACCCCTTGATCCCAAAATCAATAGGAGTAATCTGCTGGTCATGACAAATCACCATACCAAGTTTGAAGTTCCTAGGCCTAAGCGTTCTTGAATTATTGATCAGAAACCGTTTTTACTTAAAAGGTCAATGTGACCTTGACCTTTGACCCCTTCACCTAAAACTCAATAGGGGTCATCTGCTGGTCATGACCAAACATCACACAAAGTTTGAAGTTCCTAGGCCTAAGCGTTTTAAGTTAATTGATCGGAAACCGTTTTTAATTAAAAGGTCAATGTGACCTTGACCTTTGACCCCTAGACCCCAAAAACAATAGGGGTCATCTACTGATCATGACCAATCACCATCTCAAGTTTGAAGTCCTTAGGCCTAAAGGTTCTTTCATTATTGATCGGAAACCGTTTTTACCTACAAGGTCAATGTGACCTTGACCTTTGACCCCTTAACGCCAAAATCAATAGGGTCATTTGATTGGTCATAACCAATCACCATACCAAGTTTGAAGTTCCTAGCCTAAGGGTTCTTTTTTTATTGATCAGAAACCGTTTTTAATTAAAAGGTCAATGTGACCTTGACCTTTGACCCCTTGACCCCAAAATCTATACGGGTCATCTTACTGATCATGACCAATCACCATACCAAGTTTGAAGTTCCTAGGCCTTAAGGTTCTTTAGTTATTGATCAGAAAACCGTTTTTACCTACAAGGTCAATGTGACCTTGACCTTTGACCCCTTGACCCCAAAATCAATAGGGGTCATCTACTGATCATGACCAATCACCATACCAAGTTTGAAGTTCCTAGGCCTAAGGGTTCTTTTGTTATTGATCAGAAACCGTTTTTAATTAAAAGGTCAATGTGACCTTGACCTTTGACCCCTTGACCCCAAAATCAATAGGGGTCATCTACTGATCATGACCAATCACCATACCAAGTTTGAAGTTCCTAGGCCTTAAGGTTCTTTAGTTATTGATCGGAAACCGTTTTTGCTTTTAAGGTCAATGTGACCTTGACCTTTGACCCCTTGACCCCAAAATCAATAGGGGTCATCAACTGGTCATGACTAATCACCATACCAAGTTTGAAGTTCCTAGGCCTTAAGGTTCTTTAGTTATTGATCAGAAACTGTTTTTGCTTTTCAAGGTCAATGTGACCTTGACCTTTGACCCCTTGACTCCAAAATCAATAGGGGTCATCTACTGGTCATGACCAATCACCATACCAAGTTTGAAGTTCCTAGGCCTTAAGGTTCTTTAGTTATCACTCGGAAAACCGTTTTTGCTTTCAAGGTCAATGTGACCTTGACCTTTGACCCCTTGACCCCAAAATCAATAGGGGTCATCTACTGGTCATGACCAATCACCATTACCAAGTTTGAAGTTCCTAGGCCTTAAGGTTCTTTAGTTATTGATCGGAAACCGTTTTTGCTTTCAAGGTCAATGTGACCTTGACCTTTGACCCCTTGACCCCAAAATCAATAGGGGTCATCTACTGGTCATGACCAATCACCATACCAAGTTTGAAGTTCCTAGGCCTAAGGGTTCTTTAGTTATCACTCGGAAACCATTTGGTCTACGGACCGACGGACCGACAAGTGCAAAGCAATATACCCCCTTTTTTTCAAAATGGGGGCATAATAAATATATAAATCGATTGCAGCAGTTCATACAGATTATATTAACGTCACGATTATCCGTTGAAAAAATGACGTTATAAACGTGCAATATTATAATTATTAGTGCAAATAACATATTGAGAGTGCTATAGTCTGAAGGCTCCTGTCTTTATATTTGATAATTAAAAAATGGATTTAACATACAAAACTGCATGGTTTTTAAATTAACAATTTGGAAAATGCATATGTGATTCATATTGGTAAACTTAGATTAGTCAGAATATTAGTAAATAAAGTCATCATTAGAATAGTCAACATACATGTATAATATAAAACAAGAGCCCGGTTTGAGCCGGGTGATGCTCCCCGAATAGGTTTTGGACACAGGAAAGTACACCTCTTGTAGTTTCAGAGTTATGTCCGTGGAAAAAGTTCAAAGTGCAATAATTCTAAAATTAGGCAAGGCAGAGTTACAGTTCTTTGCACTGCACTTCTAATCAATGTGATCTATCAACCTACAAAGTTTCTTGATGATATCTCTTCTGATTTCCGAGTTATGTCCTGGACAATTCAAAAAGTAAAAATAAACAAAGGGCAATAACTCCAGAATTAGGCAAGGTAGAGTTATGATTCTTGTGCACTGCACATCTACCCATTGAGATTTATCTACCTACAAAGTTTCATGTTGATATCTCTTATAGTTTTACAACTATGTCCTGGATAAGATTTTTCTAAAAGGGGAGATTATTCAAAAATAAGGCTTAACAGAGTTATGGTTCTTTTGCACTGCACCTCTACTCAATGAGATCTATCTACCTACAATGTTTCATGTTGATATCTCTTATAGTTTTAGAGTTATGCCCCGGACAAGATTTTTCTATAAGGGGAGATAATTCAAAAACCAGGCAAAATAGAGTTATGGTTCTTTGACACTGCACTCCCCCTTGATGCCCTCTACCACTGTATGAAGTTTCAACAAATTATCTCCAAGGGTTTTCAAGTTATGTTCCGGACAAAGTTCAAGTTCAAAGTATTAAAATAAACAAAGGGCAATAACTCCAAAATTAGGACAAAAAGAGTTATTGTTCTTATGCACTGCACATCTACGCATTGAGATCTATTCACCTACAAAGTTTCATGTTGATATCTCTTATAGTTTTAGAGTTATGCCCCGGACAAGATTTTTCTATAAGGGGAGATAATTCAAAAACCAGGCAAAATAGAGTTATGGTTCTTTGACACTGCACTCCCCCTTGATGCCCTCTACCACTGTATGAAGTTTCAACAAATTATCTCCAAGGGTTTTCAAGTTATGTTCCGGACAAAGTTCAAGTTCAAAGTATTAAAATAAACAAAGGGCAATAACTCCAAAATTAGGACAAAAAGAGTTATTGTTCTTATGCACTGCACATCTACGCATTGAGATCTATTCACCTACAAAGTTTCATGTTGATATCTCTTATAGTTTTAGAGTTATGCCCCGGACAAGATTTTTCTATAAGGGGAGATAATTCAAAAACCAGGCAAAATAGAGTTATGGTTCTTTGACACTGCACCCCCCCTCAATGCCCTCTACCACTGTATGAAGTTTCAACAAATTATCTCCAAGGGTTTTCAAGTTATGTTCCGGACAAAGTTCAAAGTATTAAAATTAACAAAGGGCAATAACTCCAAAATTAGGATGAAAAGAGTTATTGTTCTTATGCACTGCACATCTACCCATTGAGATCTATTCACCTACAAAGTTTCATGTTGATATCTCTTATAGTTTTAGAGTTATGCCCCGGACAAGATTTTTCTATAAGGGGAGATAATTCAAAAACCGGGCAAAATAGAGTTATGGTTCTTTGACACTGCACTCCCCCTCGATGCCCTCTACCACTGTATGAAGTTTCAACAAATTATCTCCATGGGTTTTCAAGTTATGCTCCGGACAAGACAACGGACGGACAGACGGACGGACGGACGGACCTATGGCGGGCTCCTGTGTGACAATTTACTTATGTGGCGATAATTTTTTACTTCTGTGACTGCCTCAAAAAGTTATTTACAGCACCAGTCTCCTGCTGCAGTCACATAAGCTTTTAGTTTTCTGTCACACAAGTCTTTAGCTTTCTTTATCTCTTTTCTTGCTATCACAATGCCTTTATGAGAGAAAAATACAAAAGCATAACAGAAGTGTCTATCTTTTAATGGTGATAGTTTTATTTGACTGAATTAGAGGAAGCCTTAACAATCAATTATAACATATATAAACGGATTAGTTGAGAAAATTTTCCAGAACATTGTGTAATACTTGTTTAATAAAGTTAATAAACATTCCTAAACTTTGGTGAATTTGTATGCAAAGTAATAAAAAATAATCCTTGGATAATGTTAAAACTGTTCGAGAGTTTGAGCAGTCTAGTAGTGTTTCATTTTAATATCACGTTCATGCAAGGGGCTTCCAGCAGGGACGTTAACCAAATAAACCTCTGTTACTTCTATTTAATACAGTCAACTCCACGTATAACGAACTCGCTTATAACGAATGATCATTAATAGCGAACTAAATCTGACATTCCCGGCCTATTAAATCACATTGCTTAATATATACTCGCTTAACACAAATTTTCGGCTATAGCGAATCATTTTTTCAAGTCCCAAACAGGGAAAAAGATGTAAATCTCCTCGGTTAAAACAAACAGTTATAATTGAAATATTGGGATGCTCTCTATTAAGATCAGTATATGAATAACGCTATCAGATAATTATGCAATTGAGTTTTTCACAGGTAAGATTAAGATTTTTATAAAATGAATCTCACAACATAATTTCCTACTTGTAAGGAAAAATTTGTGTTTCGCACCCTCAGTTTATAAATTGCTGTAAATACCCTATAATAACCAAATAACCCATTTTTTGTTTTCAATATTGACCAAACAATAACAAACAAATAGTAAAAGACAACAAATGGTAAGCACTTTATAGACAAGTACTACATGTCTAAATACATGTACATAATATATTTGTTCAATAAAATGGCCTGCATTAAATTACCGCTGCGGTAAAATATCGATTATAACAGTAACCAGCTACAGGTATGCCTTTTTCATGGCAAATTTACCCACCCAAACAAGTCAGCAAGTTGTTGCTACTTCCCTTTTAGCGAACTTTGGATACAAAAAGAACGATATCTAAATTTCCCATTGAGTTTGTTATATGCTGAGTCGACTGTATATCAAAAGAACTAGAACTTTGCAAGTTAGATGTGTCGCCTTGTGAACAATATAGTTTAGAAGAAATGGCCAGGAAAAAAATGAAATATGAAAATTAACAAAGGTCAATAACTCAAAATATAAAAAGTGCAGAGCAACAGTTTCTATGTACTGCACTTCTTATCAAGATCTATCATTCTATGAAGTTTCAAGTCAATATCTTTTATAAGTTATGAGAAATAGCCTGGACAAAAATAAAGTATGAAAATTAATAAAGGGTAATAACTCACAAATAAGAAGTGCAGAGTACCAGTTCTTAAACACTGCACTTTTTCTTAATGAAGTTTCATGTCCATAGCTTTTATACTTGAGGAGAAATGACCGGGACAAAGTATGAAAATTAACAAAGGGTAATAACTAAAAAAATAAGAAATGCAGAGTACTGGTTCTTGTGCACTGTACTTCTTCCTAATGAGATCTATTATCCTATGAAGTTTCAAGTCCATAACTTTTATACTTTCGGAGAAAAGGCCAGGACAAAAATAAAGTATGAAAATCAACAAAGGGCAATAACTAAAAAAAAAAGAAATGCAGAGTAATACTTCTTGTGCACTGCACTTCTTCTTAATGAGATCTATCATCCTATGAAGTTTCAAGTCCATAGCTTTTATAGTTGAAGAGATGGCCCGGACAAAATTCAAGTATTAAAATTAACAAAGGGCAATAACTCCAAAATTAAGAAGTGCCAAGTACCGGTCCTTGTGCACTGCACTTCGGGTTATTGAAAGAAGCTTGCATACCAAGTTTGAAGTCAATCAGACTTTAAGTGACTGAGTTATGCTTTGGACAAGCCTTAGGGGACGCCGACACCGATGACAAAAGTAATCAATATATGTCACCTTTTTAATACACACTGCGGTTTATCAACCGGAAACAAACAGTAGAATAGATTTACCAGTTTATCAACTGGAAACAAACAATAATAGATTCACCGGTTTATCAACTTCGAGATGACCCATTTTCGATTAATCACAGCATGCTCAGGTGAGCTAAAAATCATCTCTCTTAATAACTTAATAAACCCTGCTGACTGCTTCATGAAACAAATGCTGTGCTCAACTTTTTTTTTTTTAATTCAATTTAAAAATGTTTCTTAACTAGTTTTGACTTATAATTAAAAATCAACAAGTACATTGTACTACTAATCATTTTGTCCTCAAGGCAGTCTATCAAACTGTATTCAAATTCCCAGCAGATTAATCAAAATAAATTATCCATTTATTCTGAAATTGATGCATTCAGATTTTAATACCCCTGAATTAAAAATTCATATCAATTCCAAACAAGTAACAGAGATACAGAACGAAAGGGAGCAATAATTTGCAATTTATTCAATCAATTGATATCTACTCCAACACTTTTTACAAACATAACACAACTTCAAAGTTAACATTTCTGTTGTTGACAATGTTTTTGTAACATATCTTTATAAAAAAGATGAAATGCAAAACATAATTCTTAAAAAGCTTTCTCTTGAAAAAAAATATATATACATGATTTGTAAAACATAAAAAATGACACACAAATCAACAACCCAATTGTGACTAAAAAATGTCTGAATAGTACAACTTTTGTAAGCATTTCACATAAATCAAATGAAGCAAGGTTTTTTAAGTTACAGCCAATTATAGCTATAATCAGTGGAAATAAAATAATTTGACCTTATAGTCAAGACAATACAGGAGTCGAGGTAAATTTGAGTTTGATGTATATGAAGGTCCTGACCTAAGAAAATTAAATGTTGGGTCATAATATGAAGTAAAGCCATTCATTAACAACAGTTATAGCCAGTTTGTAGAAGAAAGAAAAACAAGAGAATATCATTTATTTGACATTGACAGTCAAAGTCAAATTAAAGTTTTTAATCATAACCACGCTAATTATTTCAAATGGACTTGTACATCTTTAAAAATTTGAAATATTTACTGTATAAATTGCGAACATTGGAGACCATGATCACACGGCATGGATGCACTGGTCGCACGGTAGATTATTTTGCTAACAGCAGGCTAAAAGTTAAAAACTTTAGTACAAGAGGGAGCATAATTCAGTCAAAATACATGGCAGAGTAATGAATCTTCAATTATGTCCCTAAGAACCAGGGGTTTATTTAAGCGGACGCCCGCTTGCCCGCGTCGGGTAGAAATCGCTGCGGGCAAGTGAAATTTGAAAGCAAATTGCCCGGCGGGCAAGTGAATTTTCATTATGCCTTCTATTAGCTTTGATATCTTTTGCCGATAATAATTTTCTTTCCGTTCATATTACAGTCAAACAAGTGTATTTTTAACTGTTTCTGATTGTAGTTGGACTCCTATCAACCAATCAAATAACGTAAAAAAACTTTTTTCATTTGGCTTTATTTTCAAAATGGCCGGCGGCGCCGAAAGTTTTCCCATTTTTAAAAGAAAAAAGTCTACAGCAATTAAAGAAAAAGCCACATCAAAGAAAACATCTGATTTTCTGAATAAATAGCATAAAATCACAAAAATTCAAGATGAGTTATGTCAATAAAGACCGACACATCTGCAAGGTTCAAGAAAGAACAGAAAAATCAGGCCGTAAAAATCTACTCCTTTGAATCCTGTACGCTATTTTTTTCTTCGTACGGTCATTCTTTAACTAACTGGCGTCGTCAACTCATTTGCAATAGGCCTATAGAATTTTTTAAAATTCGTCACCAGTAATCTTTTTTACACAAATCTTGACGAAAAATCATAATAGTCTTGAACTGTTATTAATTTATTTTCCTTTCTCCCCTACAGCAATGTTTACAAATATTCTAGATCTATTAATAAACAGAATAAAATAATCCATATAATGTTTAAAATCCTTTTTGGTAACTATAAGTCATCTGAGGTCAATCTAGGTCATGCCTAATTTACGACCAAAACAGAAAAAAACCTCCTTAGGTGAAACATACAGCAAATGACGTATATTTTCGTCTGACAGTTCTTTGAACCAGTCAGTGCTCTGAACTGTATGATTACTGCATGCGGTGAGTCCCTTTGATGTGACATAGGTTAAAACTTCAAATAAATTTCAATACACACAGGGAGGATAGGAATCAGACAGATCAATTTAAATTGAGTATAACACATCCTGTCATGGACTTGGAGCAACTTGTTGTTTTTAAAAATGAAATAAATTTGAAAGGTACATAGCTAGTTTGGTAATGCAAACAAAGCAAACATATTTTTGATATTTTACATTGTTTGAAATCAACAATAAACATTTAAATCCTATCACAATTTTCAACAATCAATGTACTGTTTCCTTTTTAAAGTTGTAATAGGGAATAAATATTTTTAAAGTGATAGCATCTGAATGTTAATATATTTTAAAAGTCACCTGGAATAGGGCCTAATTATTACCTGTAATTTTTAAAAGCCTTAACAGATCACGACTATTGTTAATCTTCATTTTCATTTTACTATTTTGATGTGAGGAATCCCTGACATTTAGGAGTTTTTCTAAATTTAATCTCAGGGATTTCTATTGGATCCCTGGCAAAGACAGTTGTTTGACAAGCAAAAAAAACATATACAGTAGGGAATTTAGGACTATTTTACTATCTGAGGCATAAGTTGATAGGATCTGCAATAAATCTTATTTTTACCCATAATTTTTGCTTTGATTATTAACAATCTTCACATTTAAGATCGGGCAACCTGTTCTTGGGGGCAAGTAGATTTTCAAAGTTACTTGCCCTCCGGGCAAGTGAAAGTCAAAACCTTAAGTAAACCCCTGAGAACATGTGTAAAGTCTCAAGTAAATATCTTTGAAGACCTTTAACAAAAATTTCTAAGTTTCAAATGGGCAAATAATTCTGTAAATATTGCAGGCAGAGTTATGCAATTTTGCAAACTGAAGTACATTGTTACTATAAAAAGTATTAAAGTATTGTAAATTTCAATTGAATATCTCAAGCAATAATCGAGGTATTTGACTTTACAAAAAAAACAAAATTTCCAACATTAAAAGGGGCGTAATTCTGTAAATATTGTAGACATTCTGTAAATATTGTAGACAGAGTTGTCCAACTTGTCAATCAGGTGTACATTGTTACTATTAATAAGTATTGTAAATTTCAATTGAATATCTCAAGCAATAATTAAGATATTTGACTTTACAAAAAACTTTAACAAAAATTTCTAAGTTATAAAATGGGCATAATTCTGTCAATATTGTAGGTAGAGTTATCCGACTTGTCAATCTGATGAACATTGTTACTATAAATAAGTATTGTAAGTTTCAATTGAATATCTCAAGCAATAATGGAGATATATGACTTTACAAAAAACTTGAACCAACACTGACGCCAGGCGCTACAATAGCTCTCATATTCTTCGAATAGTTGAGCTAAAAAGAAAAGGCAGGCTGAAATACTGCAACGTGGACTGAAAAAAAATGAAACAAATTTTTCAATGTTAAACAAAAAACTTGCGCCTTCATTTACAGGTATAAACTATTTTACAAAAAGTAACTGACAGAACAATGAAACTTTTTAAAAACTTTTTTTAACACAAAAATTAAAACAGCTGTCCTGTGGTCAACAATGACCAAGAAGAAAATGCGAGTGACCCATGGTCTGTAACACAGGATAAATATGACATGAAATAAGGTATAAGACTTATTCAATTTTCAGTCTTTTCTAAATTAACCAGTCAAAAAACAACTTTAACTGAAAAATCAGTTAACTGTTATATTAACTTGATTCTCTGTCTGCAAAACTTTACAATAGTCTTTTTTTATTCTTTTGGATCATAGCTGATACTTTCTTAACTATGAGGTGCCAGTAGCGCCTATGGAGTTCACCTCCATTCTTCAGGCTCTGTTGCTTTGCTTTCACACAATCTTTTTTTGATGGTGTCTTTCCTGATTCAATGAGTTCCCCCAAATACATATGTATTTATTTCACTTCTTTTTTCAGTCCATCTTTGTCTATTTTTCTTTTTTGGATTTAGAGGGCTTTGCAGATTTATCAAATTCCATCCTTTCTTCTCCACCTCCCTCATCTGTTTCTTCCAGGTCCATCATTGGTTCATCCATCTCTTCATCTTCCCCATCTACAGACCTGGCCCCTTGTGTTTCACATGCTTCATGTTCCTGAAGTGGCAGCCCTGATTGTTGTTGCTTGAACATTTCTGTGAATTCTACTTCTTCCAACTTTTTCCCAACAAAGTTAGACTCAGATTTAAATCTTGCATGAGGAGAATTTTAACCTATGTTCACTCTTTCAATATAGGGACCCATGGTCCTGTAGTGGTTCAAGTGTACTTTTGTTGTATGACCCAAATGTCTGCAAACTTGCTGAAGCTCGGTTTGGGCCAAAATTCATCACTGGATATGAATCAATCTGTAGCTGATTTTCAAAATAACCGTCCGGTCCTTGCCTGAGGACTGAACCAGGCGTGTTTT